>NW_017672172.1:205475-207967 GCF_001879085.1 Nicotiana attenuata
CCTTAACTGATCACTGATTCCCTGCGATACTAGGGGATCTCTTACTGATTTTCAAAATGATACACTGCCTTATTTTATGTGCAAGCATGTCGCCAATTGATTCTTACTTTCCTTAATTCATACGTTCTGTACTTGGTCCTAATCACACGCCTTATTCTTTACTACTCTATGTATGATTGAAATTAGTCTTTCAATTAGTCTCTTTCCTTATTTGTCACCCTGGTAGCCATTTGAACTAGGACTCCCCAATTAAAGGGGGGTACTTACATTGATTGAGATTCTAATTGTATTTACTTCTATAATTACAATACACTTTACTTCTTACCTTATTTTTTCTACTCGTTTCCAGAACTATAAATACTCTACTCTTTCACTAGCAAAACACAGAGACACACATCACTGAATACTCTCAATTCTACATTCTCTTGTGCTCTTTCTCTCTTGCTCTTTTGCTCTATTGCTGTTCTCTGCTCTTGCCTATTATTAGCCGGCTGTAAGCCAAGGCTAATATTGCGTTATCACTTTGTCTTTACATCCCGCTCTTGCTCTCTTACTGGTATGTCCTAGTTTCAATTCAAAGCTCCAACAACATTTCAATTCTTACTATCTCTAGCCTGCTTCTATTTGTGGTTCTCCTGCGAAATCTGTAATTAAAATGTATTACTAGCATGTTATTATGTCTTCCCTTCCCTTTGGATTACTATATCCCCTTTATGTGTGTTTCCAAGCATGACTTGCATACTTATCCCAAATCCCTATCACCCCTCTATGTGGTTGTTCTTCATATCTTTTTTTTTTCTCTGACTATGCCATTGATGGCTTTTTCTGAACATGCTTGAGCTAGTCCTAGACCTTTGCTGGGTTATATGTTTTGTCCTATGTGTCCCTAACCCCACTATCCCTGTTTGTGTTTGCTGGACCTGTCTTGGTTCTGTGGTCTTTGGCTGTGTATGAATCTATTTTTGGAGGTGCTGTGTCTAGGTTGTTGCTTATTACTCTATTCTCTTTTCAAAAAAAAAAACCTGTTTTACTAAACAGACTCTCTTTGTTTTTACGAAATATTTTAAGTGAAATTCCTTTCAACACTATTTCTGTCAAAACATTTTCAAACTCTCTTGCACTTCACTTTATTCCTAGATACTTAAGTTCCACCCCCTCAGTATGAGCACTGCTTTGGGGACCTCCTGAGTACCCTCTGAACTCTGACACACTGAGGCTGGTATTTCCACACTGCACATGTTTAACTCTTGGTTACTAAGTCTGGGCGTGAGCATGGCCCAAGAGCCCTCGAGGTCCTTAGGGAACTTTGGCACACCCAAGCTATGAAAGGCTATTTTGGCAGTAAAGTTTGGAGGATTTGGGCCTACTGAAGGCTCCCTATAGAATAACTTCTTATTTTTTTATTTCATTACTGTAATTCAGATACTACTGGTTTGTAATAATTTGTAAATGAATGATTGGGGGCAGAATAGTGAATATGGGGGAGGGGTATGCATGTTTATTTCTATGGGTAGAAAACATGTTTATAGGTTTTTTATTTACCTATTTGCGCAATAGATAACCTACTTAGGACATGCATTTCATATGTTAGAAATCATGTTTTAGGTCTTTTATTCTCAGCATATTATTGTACTCACTTCGTAATCTTACTTATTAAGAAACCATCATTACTGCATTGGCATAGTATAGATCATGTTTTAGGCACTCTTCTGTGCATTAGACATCCTGCTGCTTAGAGTTTTATACTTATCTGGATTGCAATTGTCAAAACGCCTATTAGCATGCTTAATCCAACAATACAAGTACCATGCGTATCCTTTCTTTTTAAATCAGAATCAAATATGCATGTCCACTCTTTAAGACAATCAGACAATGTATATGACGCTTAGGCAAACTTTAGGCCTAATAAGAATTGATTAATCATGTGGTTACTAGTTTAAGACTAATTAGCCTCTTTAATTTTGAACTCTGCTGCTCCCATTCTATTTTTGATTCTCTGAACTTCACTCTGTTTTACTAAACTCTCGCCCTACTTTGAAATGATCTCGAAATTGTGTATCTGTTCTACTATGTTTTCTACTAGGTTACCCTTTTCTTCCCAGAATCGTGCTATTATTTTCAAAATATTTATCCTACGTCTCGTCAAGTTAATGTATCTCCATGCCTTTACACTATTTACAAAGAATGTTTTAACGATTTTATCCATATTTTCACTAACTCCTAAACTGCTATATACTTCTAAATCCTACTACTGTCCCAAGTCGTATTTCTGCAAACCGAGCATTTTTTCAAATCACTTAGTCTTAATTAAGCTTCTGCTTTCACTGAAACTCACTGTTTTATTTCAATATTCTGGCTTTTAAAACTCTTGTCTTTGAGACCTTAAATGTGTTTGAAACGTGCTAATTATGAGTTCACTTGTGGAGGGATCTGTGAGCCTCTATGTGCCTTTGTATGTTCCCCTTATGTGCAGTCCTATTTGTTATGTATGT
>NW_017672172.1:210004-212861 GCF_001879085.1 Nicotiana attenuata
AACTCTCGCCCTACTTTGAAATGATCTCGAAATTGTGTATCTGTTCTACTATGTTTTCTACTAGGTTACCCTTTTTTGCCCAGAATCGTGCTATTATTTTTCAAAATATTTATCCTACGTCTCGTCAAGTTAATGTATCTCCATGCCTTTACTCTATTTACAAAGAATGTTTTAACGATTTTATCATACCTAGTCCGAATGTGCGGGGTGTTACAGCTGTATACTTCTAAATCCTACTACTGTCCCACGTCGTATTTCTGAAAACCGAGCATTTTTCAAATCACTTAGTCTTAATTAAGCTTCTGCTTTCACTGAAACTCACTGTTTTGTTTCAACATTCCGGCTTTTAAAACTCTTGTCTTTGAGACCTTAAATGTGTTTGAGACGTGCTAATTATGAGCTCACTTGTGGAGGGATTTGTGAGCCTCTATGTGCCTTTGTATGTTCCCCTTATGTGCAGTCCTATTTGTTATGTATGTCGCTTAGCATTTTTGCCTTTAAACTTAAGGGTTCAGCCTAGGCCCCACCACGTAGGAATAGTGGTCCTAAATACCCTCCAGGACATATAGGACGGATGGGTAATAGCACGCAATAAGTATTCGTGACCAACTCACGCGTTTAATAACCTTTATGGGGTGGGAAGGGTAGAATATGGATATGATGACCACGCGATAACACCACGTGTATAAACGGTTACCGGGTGTTGTGTGGGGTGATCCATATTGATTATAAACCTAGGACCCCCTTTCCCTTTATTTGTTTTTTTTTCATTTATTGTTTAAATCTTTTCTTGAAATTTCTGCCCTATTTATCTCTCCTCAAATTTCCATTTTACTTGCAATATTATATGAAATCTCCCTCTATTTGAACCCTTATTTGCTTACTTGTTAAGTGAAGTCACAATTGTAACATGGCCGGGAACCACACTAGTGGATCTTGGGGGGTGCCTAACACCTTCCCCTCGAGATAATTTCTAGCCCTTACCCAAACTCTGGTTGTCAAACTCAAAAACCCTTTTTTTTGTGTCCTAATGCACTTAATCATTAGGTGGCGACTCTTCAAATTCCAAAACAAAACCCAAATCCCAAAAGGGAAAAGAGTTGTCCTCCCAAATATCGTAAACCCAATTTCGCCTTTAAGAAGAAAAAGGGGGCATCGACAGCATGTCGACTCTGCTGGGGATTTTCTCTTAGGCTTTTACCATTACATGTTATTTGTGACTTTATTGCTTCTTTATTGCTTTTATTTAATATCTTTATTTCTCTTCTACTTCGAAACTGACTTGGCTTTTGTTTTCTTTTCTTGCTTTTACCGCTTTCCTTCAATATTGTTGTAATCATGAGCAATTATTGTAATTATTATTTTATGAACGTGCAAATACGTGACAATTTGTTCCATTCTTGTAATTGCATCTTCAACATCATATTCCACTAGTTCCAAACAAATACCATAGCAACGCTTATAATGAGTGGTTGCGCCCTTCCAATATATCACCCCCTAAATTTGGTAAAGGTGTATTTGCGGTAAAACCAGTCGATCAGCGATGCAGTCGACGGTTCCGTGCCTTTCCCTCTTGAGTTGTTCGCTCAAGGGTACCGGTCTAATATCCCATAGAAACCTTACTCTGTTTTAACTGTGCATGCATCACTATCAAACCTAGTCGAGTCGGTTATGCTGTCCACATAATGACTCTTTAAGGTAGCCTTGTCCAAAGTCCACTGGGTTTCCTTGGAACCCAAACGGACGCCACCATATTCTGTGCATTTATTTGGAGAACTAAATGTCATTTATGCTAATTATTGGTTTAAATAGTCGAGTCCGGCGGGGTAAGGGCCTAACACTTTGTTTTGCAGAAATGAGGCACGAAGTCCCCAGATTCGGCATGGTAACCAACATTCACCCAAGGTTGCTAAGCTAGTGGGAAGACCTTCACTCCAGGGATCATACTCTCGTCCGCAAATACTTGGGAAATTTGCCTTCCCTTTTGGAAATCCAGCCCGACAACAAAATTATAGAGGCTGCAACCTTATTCTGGGACAGTGATAGATCAGTGTTTCGCTTCGGGGACCTTGAAATGACCCCTTTGCTCGAAGAAATAGGAGGGTTAGCTGGTATTCCTTGGGAGACTCCGGATTTGCTTATGCCAGAAAATCGCAAGGGTAGAGGTTTCCTCAAGATGATGGGACTGAAGAAAAACCCAGACTTGACTTGTTTGAAGGACTCTTACATTCCTTTCGAATATCTATACGAGAGGTACGGCCATAGCAAGTCCTACCGCACCTACCCAGATGAATTTGCCCTTACCTCATTGGGGCATATCCACAGAAGAGTCTTCATCTTCATATTCTGCTTTTTGGGGATGATAGTATTTCCCATGAAGAAGGCTAGGATCCATACCAGACTGGCCATGGTTACCAAGACTCTAATGGAAGGGATTAGCGGGCAACCTTTCAGCATAGTACCAATGATTGTCGCAGAGATATACCGAGCCCTAGAAAAATTCAGCAAGGGGCCAATCACTTTGAGGGCTGTAACTTACTACTCCAACTCTGGCTCATGGAGCACCTCCAAAGGGGTGAATATCGGCAAGAGATCCTACGCAGGGACAGGGATGATCATATCGCCTTCCATCAGCCAAGGCGAATGAACTATATGCCTAACATGTTCGCTCAACCAGAAGACGCTAAAGGATGGGTAGAGTTGTTTGAAAATCTGAAAGAAGACCAAGTGCAGTGGATGTTCGGATAGTTCCCTACTGAAGAGTTCATTGTCCGATCTCGGGATGCACCATTTCTTATTCTCATCGGCCTGAGAGGAACTTACCCTTTATGTCCCTCTCCGAGCCATGAGGCAGGCA
>NW_017672173.1:0-4547 GCF_001879085.1 Nicotiana attenuata
ATAAAATTGGTTTTACGTATTATCTAGAACAATTTTAACATTTCCAATTGAAATTTAATTATAGGTGTTTCCCAACAACTTCAAACAATTGTAGTGGGATTGAAACTTTTCCTCACATGTTGGAATCCTTTTGGGAAGCTACCGCATACGTATAATTTTAAACTTTAAAAGCTGTCGGCTACCTAATGTGGCTCTATAAAAACGAATTCGGTTATTGGTTGATACCAAACCGATGTGAATTGATGCGTATGTGGTAGACAACTAATAAAAGCTTGATTGTTGTGTTGCAAGACCATGAGCTATCAATCACTGAAGAGATGCTCGTGAATATTAGATAATAACCAGTTGAATGTTGGCTAGGAAGACTTTGATTGAAAGATTAAAGGGTTGGAAGATGTTTGTGATCACGCCCAACTATGCCTTATAAAAAGGACTAAGCGGTCGCTGCAAATATAATTCGGTTTACAAGTCCGGAGTCGAATCCCACAGAGAACTAAGGTTTAGCTACAGCTGTTCACTATCACCAAGAAGACAAGCTTGAACAATTCCTAACTTATAGATATTAAGATTCTTGTGTTTAACTACTTAACTAACAAATTAAAATAGTAAATTAACAACTAACGATACTGAGGGTTATAGAAAAGATTAAGGAGGTCTAGAGTTATGATTTCCCCTATTGTCGGAATCCTTCCCGCTATGTCTTCTATAATTTCGCCTAAGTATTCTCTACCGATCATGAGCACTCTTATTACCGTAAATCTCTCCCGAGTAATTACGACAATTTACTAGACACACTCTCCCGAGCTACGCTAGCTGGCTTTTAATACAGCTCACTTCAGATCGCACCCAAGGCTTCGTTATCCCTAATCCCGCCTTTAAACCCTCGGTTATTGATCCCTCATATACTCTGGGAGTGGTGTTGTTCAACAATTACCTAAATATGCACTCTCTCCCGAGTTATGCATACTAAATAGGCACAGCTAATTGAGAGCTCTTCAATCAACCGGAATATAAATGTAGTTGAACAAATAGAGAAAGGCTATGGCTCAATTATATAAAAACATAACAAGAATTTATCCTACAAAAGGTTCTATCAAAACTCTAGATAACAAATTAGCTATTCATAATAGTATGTAAAACTACAATACTAAAAGTCATAACCAACAATGAAAAATAGGAAGAGGAAGGAAAAACTCGTAGAAGAATTCTCCGCCTTGCTCCCAATGTGTTCTTGCCTCCAAGGGTGTTGTCTAACCCTAAAGTAGTGTCTCTCCGCCTCCTTAGGTCTAATTTGTGTCCAAAATATGTCCTCCTTCTTGTTCTTGGCCGGCCTCCTTTGTTTAATATAGGGTTTAGGACTTAAAATCCCATGTTTTTCACTTTAGTCCATGAAATTTTCGCTTCCTGCCGCGGTTTTGCCGCGGTCGCGGTGGAACCGCGGCCAAACATGCCCTCTGATTCTTCAGTTGTCCGCGACCATCTTCTACCGCGGTTCTGCCGCGGTCGCGGCAAAACCGCAGTTTTTCACCCTGTTCCGTTTGGAATTTGGAAAAACGTAAAACATGAAAGTTGTAGCCCTTTGAGTTAGCTTTCCAACCATATATTGTGGAGCCCAAATGGAGTTCTGAGCAAAAAGTTATGTCTATTTTACTAGACAGTGCGCAATATGCCTCCTCAAGTCTTCGTTCGTACTTAATTATCAAATTTGACCTCCGAACACGATCCCGGCTTAATTCCTTGAGCTTTTACTCAGACTTCAAAGCTTCAAATAACTTAAATTCATTCCATAACATCTATATAGCTCGGAATCACACCTACAAGGCATAAAACACACAATTAGTGCAAAACACTAGCGATTAAAGCGCAAACTCAATTAAAGTGCAGTAAATTCGAGTGTAATAAGCGACTAAAATATGCAATTATAGCCTATCATCAACACCCCACACTTAAACCATTGCTCGTCCTCGAGCAATCAAACTCCACTTTTTTTATAGACACGACCTTTTTAAACAATTCTCCTAACTCATCACACCAAGAGTATTTAAAATAGGCTAAGCACAAAAGCGTAACATCTTCACCTCAAAATTTGACTCACAAGTACCACACGTTATTCACAACTCACCCACTTACTCTAATATAGAGGTCACTGACATTACCTTTCCTTCATGAATCAAGTGCCCTCACACAACAAAAGAAAGTAGTTCCACACAATAAAATTTAAGAACACTTAGGAACTCAAGATAGAAAGAATTCACTCACTCTCAGAAATAACATTCATATGCCACAAAAGATGCACCATAAGCTTGCCCGTAGTGTACTACTCCACTAATCGAGCTCATTCAATCTTGGATCAATTAGGACTTTATTTGGTTGTAATGTAGGCTGCGGGACGGGTAGGATACATTTAGATATAAGAGTGACTACACCTCCCTAAGCACTTTAATACATACATTTTAACATATAAACCCCATACTTATGTCAAACAAAAACTCCACCTTCACATCAATTTATATTAGCCCATACTTCTTTAAGCACACTTACGTCAAGAGCCATACTTACGTCAATAAAAGTTCAAATAAAATCCTTTTTTTTTTCAACAATCCAACTATATTTTTTTTTCAATTCAAGTGGCTCTTCCTTTTTCAAAACAGTGCACCTTTCTCCTGATTTCATTAGTTCCACTCAAAAGCCAAACCAACCACCCCACACTTTAACATTTACCTAAATCATCACAATTCAAGTACTCATGAGAGGTTAGAAGGTTCAAATAGATGGTTAATTCAAACAAATGGGTAAGGCTTGTAATGTGGTTGCCAAAGAAACAAAATTACAGGCTCAAAGGGGTTAACTATGATACATAACAATTAGGTGGGTAAAATATACATATCTGGCTCAACAAGGAAACGCCTATATCACTTCCAAAACTGAACAACACTACTATTTCGCTTTGCAAACACACGGGGCAAGTTCTATGCATCAAATGCACTGCACAGAATAACACCTAAACCTCACACACACATGGCACATAACTCACTCAGGATTGGATTCATCAAGACACTCTAGTCAAAGCAGTTAAGCAAAGTTAAAATCATACAATTTAAGGTACTTATACAAGAGCCAAAAACTGAGCCTAAGCGTCACAACCAAAGTACTCACTATTCTCAAGGCATAACCAAGTCAAGAGATATTGCTTCAATTCAATACATAACACAATGGCTCCTACTCCCAAAAAAAAAAAATTAACTACACCCGGTTAAGAAAAAATACCCTTGGAAAAGAACCGCGGCACAAAGAAAACCAAGGGGGAATTGCTACACTACCTAACAAAAGAAAATCATTTTTTTTTAGACTTAAATCCCTCAAGAAAATTGTCTAATAGATCCATCACCGGGAAAATTCCAATCTTTTTTTTTTTAAAAAAACTATTATTTAATTAAACTAACACAACTTAAATAGCATAGAACACTGAGACAATCTCCTCACCCCACACTTAAAATTGTGCATTGTCCCCAATGCACACCATAACTAATAAAAAGGGTAAAAGAGACTCCCTGGTAGGCCAAATGCTGAAGCACTACAGCTCATGGGGTACTCAGACTTCTCCCCAGCTTGGTCCTTCGTGCGGGTACCTCACACTTAGTTCCAACCATTTGGTTTGCTGTTGCATTCTTCCAATACCTTTTCTTTCCATGCTCCTAGAAAATAAAAAAATTGACACTACAAAAATAATACAATTAAAAAAAATAAAAATAAAAAATAAATAAAAGAAAGCAATAAAGCTGGGTTGCCTCCCAACAAGCGCTTGATTTAACGTCGCGGCACGACGCGAATCACTTTTTGCCTCCACCTCGAGCTTATGAATTGAACCCCTAATTTGGCATCAAGTTTTCGGCTATGCTCCAGGGGTGGAGGAACAAATCTAATTGGTCCAAGCAACCATTGTACTGTTCTACACTTCTTGGCTTTTAGATGAGGTATGTAGTCCTGTCTTTCTGGTAAGAAAAATTCCAGAATATAGGCACCTTGTTCTTCAGTCCTTGACTTCTCAATCGGCTCGTATGACTCCATTTTCATATCGTCATCCAAGCACAATGTAGAAAAATGTTTGGAGTGAGGACCAATGCGCTCACACACATGAACTTCAGGACTTTCAGCATCCTCAACATTCAATGATAACTGTAAGTCAACAAAACTTTGTATCCTCAATGTCCTTGGCCGTACTCTAGTCTCACTTCTTCAACATTGACATCTTCAAATTCTAGTTGGCTAGGTTGTTGATGTTCTGCTTTGACCTCCCCAATAAATACCTCAAATTCATGCTCTTCTTGGCTACTATCATCAATATTGGATTGTTGAGCATTAAAAGCTCCAACCACTTGACTCAATTGAGCCTCCAACTTGCGAATAGTTGCCTCTTGCCTTTCTATGTGCAATTGTTTCTCATTGTTTTGTTCCAGAAGACACTTTAGCATATCCTTGATCTCCTTCAGGTCCGCATTCCCAGGTTCTTTGTTCCTATTAACTTCACAAGAAAAGGTAGAACCATC
>NW_017672173.1:6233-124301 GCF_001879085.1 Nicotiana attenuata
AATTTACTAGACGCACTCTCCCGAGATACGCTAGCTGGCTTTTAATACAGCTCACTTCAGATCGCACCCAAGGCTTCATTATCCCTAATCCCGCCTTTAAACCCTCGGTTATTGATCCCTCATATACTCTGGGAGTGGTGTTGTTCAACAATTACCTAAATATGCACTCTCTCCCGAGTTATGCATACTAAATAGGCACAGCTAATTGAGAGCTCTTCAATCAACCAGAATATAAACGTAGTTGAACAAATAGAGAAAAGCTATGGCTCAATTATATAAAAACATAACAAGAATTTATCCTACAAAAGGTTCTATCAAAACTCTAGATAACAAATTAGCTATTCATAATAGTATGTAAAACTACAATACTAAAAGTCACAACCAACAATGAAAAATAGGAAGATGAAGGAAAAACTTGTAGAAGAATTCTCCGCCTTGCTCCCAATGTGTTCTTGTCTCCTTAGGTCGAATCTATGTCTCAAAATATGTCCCCTCTCCTTGTTCTTGGCCGGCCTCCTTTGTTTAATATAGGGTTTAGGACTTAAAATCCCGTGTTTTGCACATAAGTCCCTGAAATTTCCGCCTCCTACCGCGGTTTTGCCGCGGTCGCGGTGGAACCGCGGCCAAACATGCCCTCTGATTCTTCAGTTGTCCGCGACCATCTTCTACCGCAGTTCTGCCGCGGTTGCGATAAAATTGCGGTTTTTTACCCTGTTCCGTTTGGAATTTGGAAAAAGTAAAACATGAAAGTTGTAGACCTTTGAGTTAGATTTCCAACCATATATTGTGGAGCCCAAATGGAGTTCTGAGCAAAAAGTTATGTCTATTTTACTAGACAGTGCGCAATATGCCTCCTCAAGTCTTCATTCGTACTTAATTATCAAATTTGACCTCCGAACACGATCCCGGCTTAATTCCTTGAGCTTTTACTCAGACTTCAAAGCTTCAAATCACTTAAATTCATTCCATAACATCTATATAGCTCGGAATCACACCTACAAGGCATAAAACACACAATTAGTGCAAAACACTAGCGATTAAAGCGCAAACTCAATTAAAGTGCAGTAAATTCGAGTGTAATAAGCGACTAAAATATGCAATTATAGCCTATCATCAACACCCCACACTTAAACTATTGCTCGTCCTCGAGCAATCAAACTCCACTTTTTTTATAGACACGACCTTTTTAAACAATTCTCCTAACTCATCACACCAAGAGTATTTAAAATAGACTAAGCACAAAAGCGTAACATCTTCACCTCAAGATTTGACTCACAAGTACCACACGTTATTCACAACTCACCCACTTACTCTAATATAGAGGTGACTGACATTACCTTTCCTTCATGAATCAAGTGCCCTCACACAACAAAAGAGAGTAGTTCCACACAATAAAATTTAAGAACACTAAGGAACTCAAGATAGAAAGAATTCACTCACTCTCAGAAATAACATTCATATGCCACAAAAGATGTACCATAAGCTTGCCCGTAGTGTACTACTCCACTAATCGAGCTCATTCAATCTTGGATCAATTAGGACTTTATTTGGTTGTAATGTAGGCTACGGGACGGGTAGGATTCATTTAGATATAAGAGTGACTACACCTCCCTAAGCACTTTAATACATATACTTTAACATTCAAACCCCATACTTATGTCAAACCAAAACTCCACCTTCACATCAATGTATATTACCCCATTCTTCTTTAAGCACACTTACATCAAGAGCCACCACTTATCAAGGAATTTTTTTTCACAAGAATCCAACTATTTTTTTTTCCAATTCAAGTAGCTCTTACTTTTTCAAAACAGTGCACATTTCTCCTTATTTCATTAGTTCCACTCAAAAGCCAAACCAACCACCCCACACTTTAACTTTTACATAGTTCATAACAATTCAAGTGCTCATGAGAGGTGAAAAGGTTCAAATAGATGGTTAATTCAAACAAATGGGTAAGGCTTGTAATGTGGTTGCCAAAGAAACAGGATTATAGGCTCAAAGAGGTTAACTACAATACATAACAATTAGGTGGTAAAATATACATATCTGGCTCAACAAGAAAACGCCTATATCACTTCCTAGACTGAATAAAACTACTATTTCGCTTTGCAAACACACGGGGCAAGTTCTAGGCATCAAATGCAATGCACAGAATATCACAAAACCTTACACACACATGGCACATAACTCACTCAGGATTGGATTCATCAAGACACCCTAATCAGAGCAGTTAAACAAATTTAAGATCATACAATTTAAGGTACTTATACAAGAGTCAAAAACTGAGCCTAAGCGTCACAGCCAAAGTACTCACTATTCTCAAGACATAACAAAGTCAAGAGATATTGCTTCATTTCAAAACAAAACACAATGGCTCCTATTCCCCAAAAAAAAAATCTAACTACACCCGGTTCAAATAAAACCCTTGAAAAAGAACCGTGGTTTAAAGAAAAACTAAGGGGTAATTGCTACACTACCTAACAAAATAAAAAATCTTTTTGGTATTTTTTTTAGACTTACTTCCCTCAAGAAAACTGTCTAGAAGATCCGTCATTAGGAAAAGTCCAATCTTTAAAAAAAAAAACACAGCTAAAGTAGCATGAAAAGCCACCTAGACAATCTCCTCACCCCACACTTAAAATTGTGAATTGTCGCCAATGCACATCCATACATACAAAAGGGTAAAAGAAACTCCCTGGTAGGCCAAAGGCCGAAGCACTAGCAGCTCATGGGGTACTCAGACTTCTCCCAGCTTGGTCCTTCGTGCGGGTACCTCACACTTAGTTCCAACCATTTCATTTGTTGGTGCATCCTTCCAATACCTTTGCTTTCCATGCTCCTAGCAAATAAAAAATTGACACAACAAAAATAATATAATAAAAAAAATAAAAGAAAGCAATAAAGCTGGGTTGCCTCCCAACAAGCGCTTGAATTAACGTCGCGGCACGACGCGAATCACTTTTTGCCTCCACCTCGAGCTTATGAATTGAACCCCCAATTTGGCTTCAAGTATTCGGTTATGCTCCAGGGGTGGTGGAACAAATATAATTAGCCCAAGCAACCAGTACTATTTTACACTTCTTGGATTTTAGATGAGGTATGTAGTCCTGTCTTTCTGGCAAGAAAAATTCCAGAATATATGCACCTTGTTCCTCATTCCTTGACTCTTCAATTGGTTTGGATGACTCTATTTCCATATCATCATCCAAACCTAATGTGGAAAAATGCTTGGAGTGTGGACCAATGCGCTCAAACACATGAACTTTAGGACTTTCAACATCCTCAACATCAGTGATACTAGAGTCAACAAAATTTGTATCCTCAACGTCCTTGGTTGACTATAGTCTCACTTCTTCAACATTGACATCTTCAAATTCGAGTTGTCTAGGTTGTTGATGTTCTACTCTGTCCTCCCCAATTAACACCTCAAATTCATGCCCTTCTTGGCTACTATCCTCAATATTGGCTTGTTGAGCATTAAAAGCTCCAACCACTTGACTCAATTGAGCCTCCAACTTGTGAATAGTTGCCTCTTGCCTTTCTATATGCAATTGTTTCTCATTGTTTTGTTCCAGAAGGCACTTTATCATATCCTTGATCTCCTTCAAGTCTGCATTCCCAGGTTCTTTATTCCTATTAACTTCACAAGAAAAGGTAGAACCATCATAGTAAGGGATTGGAGGGAAATAAGAAATATAAGCACAACCATGAAGGTGACCATTTTGACAACCACACACATCACACACATTCCACAAAAAAGATTGAGTTGGTGCACATAACTCGCTATTAGGAACGTTTTGAAAATTTTGCCACGGGTGGTTTTCTTCACAATATGTATGGAGATCAATAGTAGAATTATCTACACCTAAATTTCTATAATTCCAAGATGCCATGTTTCTCAAATCAACAGATATAAAAAAAAATAAAAAAAAATAAAAGCTCAAACTTGAACCCTAGAAATATATACAGCTACAACTACACCGTTAGTTCCCCGGCAACGGCGCCAAAATTTGATCACGCCCAACTATGCCTTATAAAAAGGACAATGCGGTCGTTGCAAATATAATCCGGTTTACAAGTCCGGAGTCGAATCCCACAGAGAACTAACGTTTAGCTACAGTTGTTCACTATCACCAAGAAGACAAGCTTGAACAATTCCTAACTTATAGATATTAAGATTCTTGTGTTTAACTAATTAACTAACAAATTAAAATAGTAAATTAACAACTAACGATACTGAGGGTTAGAGAAAAGATTAAGGAGGTCTAGAGTTATGATTTCCCCAATTGTCGGAATCCTTCCTACTATGTCTTCTATAATTTCGCCTAAGTATTCTCTACCGATCATGAGCACTCTTATTACCGTAAATCTCTCCCGAGTAATTACGACAATTTACTAGACGCACTCTCCCGAGATACGCTAGCTGGCTTTTAATACAGCTCACTTCAGATCGCACCCAAGGCTTCGTTATCCCTAATCCCGCCTTTAAACCCTCGGTTATTGATCCCTCATATACTCTGGGAGTGGTGCTGTTCAACAATTACCTAAATATGCACTCTCTCCCGAGTTATGCATACTAAATAGGCACAGCTAATTGAGAGCTCTTTAATCAACCAGAATATAAACGTAGTTGAATAAATAGAGAAAAACTATGGCTCAATTATATAAAAACATAACAAGAATTTATCCTACAAAAGGTTCTATCAAAACTCTAGATAACAAATTAGCTATTCATAATAATATGTAAAACTACAATACTAAAAGTCACAACCAACAATGAAAAATAGGAAGAGGAAGGAAAAACTTGTAGAAGAATTCTCCGCCTTGCTCCCAATGTGTTCTTGTCTCCTTAGGTCGAATCTATGTGTCAAAATATGTCCCCCTCTTGTTCTTGGCCGGCCTCCTTTGTTTAATATAGGGTTTAGGACTTAAAATCCCATGTTTTGCACTTTAGTCCCTGAAATTTTCGCTTCCTGCCGCGGTTTTGCCGCGGTCGCGGTGGAACCGCGGCCAAACATGCCCTCTGATTCTTCAGTTGTCCGCGACCATCTTCTACGTAAAACATGAAAGTTGTAGCCCTTTGAGTTAGCTTTCCAACCATATATGTGGAGCCCAAATGGAGTTCTGAGCAAAAAGTTATGTCTATTTTACTAGACATTGCGCAATATGCCTTCTCAAGTCTTCGTTCGTACTTAATTATCAAATTTGACCTCCGAACACGATCCCGGCTTAATTCCTTGAGCTTTTACTCAGACTTCAAAGCTTCAAATCACTTAAATTCATTCCATAACATCTATATAGCTCGGAATCACACCTACAAGGCATAAAACCGATTAAAGAGCAAACTTAATTAAAGTGCAGTAATTTCGAGTGTAATAAGCGACTAAAATATGCAATTATAGCCTATCATCACCTTTCTTTCTCTTTTACCTCTTTTTAGTCTCCTCACCTCCTTGATTTTGAAACCAACATGACAAGAGAACAGTCAAAAAGAAGTTGCTCAATATTTACAATTTTGCAATTAATTTTAGAACTTCAAGTTTGATATAAGAAAGGCATAATTCTCTCACTCTCTCTTTGTGGGGGATAAAGGGTTGGGGGCAGTTAGAGTTGGTAGGGGTGTTCTGTTTTTGTTTTTACACCTATATTTGTTCGACAGAGTGCATGTTGCTCAACAGCCGATCTTTACTTGGTTGTAACAACAATGCGCCTAGCTCCCTTGAGTTTAGTGTCCTCAGCAGCTCTGCCTTCTCAGTCACAATGGAGCAAGCTGCTTTGGCCACTGCAGAGAATTTGCACCTAAGTAATAATTCTAAATCTCGATATATTGATTTCCCTTATTTGACCGGCTTAAAGGGATGGAGTAAGGGAGGGAGGGATATACCATACATAGATTGGAACGGGTAAATTTGTAGTCAAATCAAAATAGGTTCAATTTATCATGACAAAACCTCCATGGTTCCTTGTATGATAAGATTTCATTAGCCTGCTACTTCTTTGCGTTGATAATTGTTGGTAATGTGTCAAAAGACTTTCTACATGTGGCATTGGTTTAGAAGATTGTGTGACGAATGGTTCTACTAAGCCAAGTGGCTATGAATACCTACCATGTGGCATTTTGCATGAAGATATGTAGCCAAATGGCTAAGCCATAAACAAGTGGCAATCATCTTTCATGGAATCAAACATTTGGCAATTTAAGAAGACCCCAAGTACCTCTATAAATAGCCTTCTTGTCATCCGTATGACATGTAGTCCTGAAGTTAAGTTCAAAAGTTAAGGACATGTAGTCCTGAAGTTAAGTTCAAAAGTTAAGGACATGAGCAAAAAGGTATTTTCGTCCGGGCAGTTAAAGTTTATTAAGACAGTGGCTAAAGACTAAAGACATTTTAAACAGTGGCTTAAAAGTAAATACATGTGTTATTAGTGGCTAACCGTGCACTTCCCCCTAAATTTTCCTTGGATTTCTCTAATTAAGGGTCTGAATCCGAATGGTCCAGATCTCAGCCCATTGAGTCCATATTTTTTTCGGACGTTAAAATACATGCTTGTCGTAAAACATTATTTCTACTTTCGGCAAAACGACTTCACTCGTATCAACATCAACCAGCCGCAGCCAAATGTTTTTCTTCGGTAAAATTTCAAAATCTTTACTTAGAATTCTCCATCTTGATTCCATTTTTCCAATGGAATTTTTTTGTTTTGAGATTAGAGTTTGAAAAGACCCTTTTTGAAATAATAAAAAAGAGAAGACCTTCTAAAGTAGAAGTATGCATTGATTAAAATTGTGGGTTCAGATGGAAAGGATAAATTCTAGTATAAAGAATATAGTTATTGACAGTTTGACAGAAGTATTAGGTCTGAGTAAACTTGGATGGCTCGTCATACAGTTCTTTGCATAACCTTCTCTGAACTTCTAAAATTACATTTCTTCTCGTGAGTTCTAACTCCCTGAAAAACTTTAGGGCACTCTCAGTCCGTGTATGAGAGATCTCAGATGCATAGAGTAATATCAAATTTAAAGGGTCTTATGTCATTGTTTGGAACAGTGAAATATAATAAATTGGGTTGGTGATGGTAAAAACATCATCTTGAATCATGGGAAATTATAGCCCTTAACAAAGCTCCTTTTGTGTTTTGAAGCTTCATCATTGGATTACTTGAGTACCAAAAAATGTTTACCTGACTATTATACCAACATTTCATGTGTATGTGCCCTCTTTCTTGGTTATGAGATTATTCTTGTTGGTTCCACTAATAGAAAGAAGAGGAGGTACTAGAGAGTTTTGTATTTTAGTTATTTAAGATATATTTCAGTATTTGAATATTAAAACGTGATCTGATTATCAGTTAGTTATTTAAATACTTTAATATTTGTGCATCTAAATTAGAACTAGTTTTGAGTTTATTGTTTAAATTTGTTGGATAAGTTTGATTAGAAGATAAATTTATGTTGAATAAATTTTTTATGATTATATTTTGTTACAAAAATTGTTGTTATTGATATATAATTTATTTATAGTTCAGATAGTTTAATAATTGAATCAAACACAAATACTCATTTACATATTTAAATACTTCAATTTATCTCAAATAATGATTATTTTTGTTCAAGTTAGTATATCCCTCGTATTTTATTGATATAATAGTTAAATATTTTTTTATTTGAATTGTATATTTGCTATATGTAAATATCGATAAATTATACACATTTATATATTGAACAAATAGTCTTAAATCTATATCTATATTATATTAAAAGCACGAAGGCCATTAGCGAAATGTCGTTCGCTTTTTTTATCCTTTAAAAATAGAGTTCACACTGGATAAAATAGTAATTTAAATATTTTCCTAATATGTAGGATTGGTCATTTAATTGTTTTCCTAATACTTGGGACACTGAAATTAACTATAATTTTGATTATTAAATTTTCATATTTAAATAATGTTGAGAATCCTAATATTCAGGATTTCAAAATGTATACGACAGAATCAGAGGGTCCGATTTCCCGTCATTAAGGCGTTTCAGAAGATTACCTCGAAGCCTCGAGGCTGCAAAGATGCGCTCGAGTCTCCTTCCTCGGAGCTCGTCGACACCCGGCCTGAAGAGAATATCGGTCGAGGCTAGAGTAAAAATGGGGAGTTCCCAAGACACATGGCTAAGTCTGACGAAGTCCAGCCGGCCTACTCTGAACCCAGATTAGGGTGTCACATCTAGCTGTCCCATCTCCATATCTTTACAATTAATGTATGTCGTACCGTATAATATTTCCCCCTCTATATAAATGGGATCTTTACTATTTTGTAGAGAACTGATGTTGCTCCAACTATTCTACACGAAATATATGATAACTCTCTCTCTCTTTTCTCTCTAACACTCTCTCTCGAAGTGTTGCTCTTATTTACTATTTTCATACTTGATCTTCATTTATTGCTTATCAGTGGCCATTAAGAGCCTCCTTTAGTTATATCACGATTGTTAGCCCTTCCCCGACTGCCCCTAATAGCTCGAGCCCGAGCTTGGAAATCGACCTCGAGGCCCCAAATCGACTAGCTCGAGGCCCTGAACAACTAACTTATCAGTTTGATTATAACTCTATTTTAGTTCGCATCTCGTCCTTAAACTTCACACACATAGCATCAACTGCTTCAATACTAGCATAAAAATAGATCACGTATTTTTAGAGTCTCATCAACAAATTTAATTGTTATTACCATTTTCACGGTAAACAGTTTGGCGCCCACCGTGGGGCTAAAAATAATAGTGATTATTTTCTTGCTGGTTTCGTTACACAACGCAAGTTATCTTTCACACTTTTTCTTGTCCAAGATCTTCGATTTTAGGTCAATATGTCCGGCTCAGTGAACAGAGTAAAGAAAGACGACCTCGAAAATCACGGAGAAAACGGTGTGGCTGTTCCAATTGTTGGTACGCCACCACGGAATCCCGAGAACGCACCTGGGCCGATTCCAGCGGACGCGGGCTCGCGCGACACACAGCAGATCGACGAAACCTCACGTACCTACAGGAGCATACGACAAGGCGACCAACAGGAAGCCCAAAAAACCCCAGCTCGGAAAGAATAGGAAGTTAGCCTTCATGTTATTTTTGAAATGTTGCAGGCACAACAGCTGGCTATCCTCGGCTACAAAGCCACCCAAAAACTCCCAGCACCGTAGCACCGGGAACAACTCCCCCGGCCGAACAGGCAGCAGGGAGATTGAGCAATAATGGTTCGATAGCCGACCCTGCTATCGTAAAAATGCTCGAGGATCTTACCAGAAGGATCGAGTCGGGCGAGAAAATGATAGCAGCCAACGACAAGAAGGTCGAAACTTACAACTCCAGGGTCGACCAAATCCCGGGCGCGCCCCCGGTCCTAAAAGGCGTAGACTCGAGAAAGTTCGTGCAGCGGCCGTTCCCAGAGGAAGGGGCTCCGAAACCCATTCCAAAGAAGTTCAGAATGCCGGAACTCCCGAAATACAACGGGACCTCAGACCCCAACAAGCACGTTACCGCCTACACATGCGCAGTGAAGGGCAACGACATGAAAGACGACGAGATCGAGTCCGTCTTGCTGAAGAAGTTCGGGGAAACGCTCTCAAAGGGGGGCATGATATGGTACCATAACCTAGCTCCCAACTCCATAGACTCATTTGCCGTGCTGGCAGACTTCTTCATAAAGGCACACGCCGGTGCGATCAAAGTAGCAACGAGGAAGTCTGACGTATTCAAGATCAGGCAGAGGGAGAACGAAATGCTGCGAGAGTTCGTATCTCGCTTCCAAACAGAACGAATAGAACTACCCCCGGTCTTCGACGATTGGGCGGTACAGGCCTTCACTCAAGGCCTGAACGAGCAGAGTTCAGTGGCCTCAAGGCAACTGAATGAGAATCTGATCGAATATCCTATCGTAACCTGGTCGGACGTCCACAACCGATACCAGTCAAAGATCATGGTCGAGGATGATCAATTAGGAGCCCCTTCAGGCTCAGTATATCCAAGCAGGCTCCTGGCAAAGGAGTCAAAACCAAACAGAGAGAGGTATCAGCCGTACCCCGAAGATCGGAGGAATGCCCCTAGACGCAACCCGCCTCGCAATGATCGATTGGTGAATCGAGGACAGAACCCTCGGGGACTCAACAACAAAGCCGGATTCGACGAAACACAGGACCAACAGGGGCACCACGCCTATCAGAATACAACTTCAACGTTGATGTTTCAGACATCGTGTTCGCCATCGGCAGAATCAAGGATACCAGATAGCCCAGGCCTGTACAATCGGATCCTTCCCAAAGGAATCATAACTTGTTATGCGAATTTCACAACACGCATGGCCACAAAACCGAGGATTGTCACCAGCTCCGAGAGGAAGTAGCCAGGCTACTCAATAAAAGTCATCTCAGAAAATTCTTGAGCGACCGAGCCAAAAATCAGTTCCGAGAAAGAGAAGCGGCCAAGAAGAACGAAGAAAATGAGCCACGACATGTTATCCACATGATATTAGGGGGGGTCGACGCTCCCCAGGAACCCGTGATGAGAAGGACAAAAATATCCATCACCAGAGAGAAGCGAACCCGGGGATACGTACCCGAAGATGCCCTCACATTCAGCGAGGAGGACTCCAAGACCTTGTCCCAACCTCATAACGACGCACTAGTAATCTCTTTCCTCGTAAATACATTTCAAATAAAACGTGTACTCGTGGATCCAGGTAGCTCGGCCAACATTATCAGGTCGAAGGTAATAGAGCAGCTCGGACTGCTAGACCAAATCGTGCCCGCCACTCGAGTCCTCAACGGATTCAACATGGCAAGCGAAACAACTAAAGGAGAGATCACTCTCCCGGTTAGCGTGGCCGGTACGACCCAAAATGTCAAATTCCATGTCATCGAAGGAGACATGTGGTATAACGCCTTATTCGGACGATCGTGGATACACTGCATGAGAGCAGTACCGTCCACCCTCCACCAGATGATGAAATTCCCAACAAAATACGGGATTAAAATCGTCCATGGGGAACAACATGCGGCAAGGGAAATTTTGCGATGCACGATGTGGCACCGACACCAATATTTCCACTCTCGAAAGAGCCAAAGGATAATCGAACTACATCTTCGGCTAAGCCCGATTAGACATAGAGGAGAACCGTACCGTGCCCTCATTACAAACAACAGGGGCATACCAGACCTCGGAACGTCGCCAGCGCATCCCACGATAAGGTATAACCATCTCCCTTTTCATTATATACTTTATACTAAACCTTTATGCAGGCACCCGATCAAAGTTGTCAAAAGCGCTGACCCAGCCCGAAGACCTTAAGGTTTTAAAAGCATCCGTTGCACTCTTTTCCTTCGACCGAGCTTTTGTCCCGAAGAGGGTTTTGCCAACAAGGTTTTTAACGAGGCAACACCTATATGCTACCTAAGGGGAATCCAACAAGTCTTCAAGGCTTCTTTTTCTATCAATCCCGAGCGCCGAAGGACATCCTCTCGGAAGATCATCCGCTCAGGAGAGCCAAGAAATGCCAAATAAGGTCCCAATGGGAAAATGATGTACAGGACCAAACGGTCGAATGAACCGTGTCCGCACAGCCGAGCCCCCGATGGCGGAGACACATGCACTAATGCCAAATAATCAAGGAATACTTTTTGCCAACACGTCTCATGCTCCAAAGAAAACCCAGCGTTTTTGCCAGAACGATTCCTTCGTCAAGAAATGTCCCTAATACTCGGAGACTAGCGTCGATAATTCGGCACCCGCGTGACCTCAGGGTCGAAACTCCAAACTCGTAAGCCCTCAACGAGGCAGCACGAAAAGCACAAAATATCTCTAAAAAAGAAAGAAAGCGTCCCGAATATTCAGAGACTGGCATCAAAAAACTCAGAAAATGCGTGACCTCAGGGTCGGAATCTCCAAAGTCGTGAGCCCTCAATGAGGAAATTTCGAGCTCACGAGTAACGACCCTCGAGCCAAATGAACTCGATGACTCGGAGGCCCTAAGACCCCGAGCGGGAAGACTCGGTCTCGTAAGACCTACATAAGGCAACAATAAAGACTTGTAAGACCTCAAGAAAGGCATGAATCATACTTGTACCAAGTATCAACAAACTGTAAGACCTCAAAGGCATGAAAATTTTGTAAGACCTTACTACGGGCATAAAATCCCGAAGTTTAGGCTATATATCGCATTTGTAAGATTCCTGAAAAGGCATACCTTCGATATGGACACCTAAACTACTACACTCGGGAGCAAAAATGGCTCCGGCCAAACACAAATGACTACGATCGTACGGCTGTACCAGCCAAACTAACGCGACTCGGGGACGCCCGACCGTCGCTACAAAATCATAGGCCATTACTTCGAATCTACTTCGAAAAAACCGGGTTAAACAGGCTACCCTCGACAGCCAAAAGAGCTTCGACCATGTCAGCTCCAAATCACAAGGCTTCGAGCTACTCAGCCCACGAGCCAAACCTTCCGAGGTGCTCGAACATCACCGCAAACGACTTGAAATCGAGGTTCTTCCCGAACCGACGACGGGTCAGGAAAAATCATTTCAAAAGTCCTTAACGAGAGGAAAATAAAGCCTACATTAAAAGGTCGCTTCAACCCTAAGCATAAGAGCCATTGTCGCCAGCTTACATAAAAGGCCGCATCGGCCATGAGCGTAAGAGCTAGGGGTGTGCATTCGAATCGGTTTATCGATAAATCGAATCGATTATTTGTTATTGAAATCGAAATCGAAAAATCGAAACCTTATTGAAACGATAACGATAAGCATATGTACAAATCGATAATCGATAAGTAATTATCGATAAGGATCAAAATCGAATGCACACCCCTAGACTGTAGACACTTGTTAAATGAGTAATTACCTATTTGTGTAGATTAATATAACATACAGAGTGTATATATATTCCGCTACTATTTTGAAAGCGGCTATACAATATTATTTTCCCTAATCTATACCCTTTCCGTTACCCTAAGCCCCTTACCCTATTATTTTCTCTACCACAGTTAAGGAATGATCATATTTAAAGATCAAGGGAGTGAAGTTCAAATTAATGGAAAACAGAATTAGCCGTGATGATGTGTTTTGTTTTGTTTTGTTTTTTTTATACCGTTGGAGTGTTGGTGGCATATGATCTCGCCCAACTATGCCTTGTAAAAGAAAGACTCTGCGGACGTTGCAAATATAACCTGAGTATTACGCCCAGGGTCGAATCCACAGAGAGTTAACCTATCAACCGCTATCTTCAGACCCACTAAGTCTTCAGAACCAGCTTCTCAAATATTCAAATTCCCAGTTGAGTGTTCTTTAATAACTAGCTTGCAAATAACTAAATGGATGTAACTAAATAAAAAAAAAGGGTTGTAAACAATTATGAGAAAAAGCTAAGGCAATGATTTCCCCTATTGATGGAATCCCTTCTGTTTATGCTCATACAAATTTACCTACACATCTCTATCAATCATGAACGCTAATCTTACCGCAACTCTCTCCCGAGTAATTACAGTAATCTACTATTGCACTCTCCTAAGATACACTAGCTTGCTTTATTTAGCACAATTCAATTTAGATTGCACCCAAGGCTTCGTTATTCCTAATCCCGCCTTTAAACCCGCAATTATAGATTCCTCTAATAATTTAGGAGTGGTGTTGTTCAACAATACCCTAAATATGCACTCTTTTCCAAGTTATGCACACTAAATAGGCACAGCTAATTGAGGATCCTGTCAATTAACTACAACGAACATGAAGTTGAACAAATAAAGATTAAACTAGCAATTTATATTCACATAAACAAGAAGTTCATCACCCAATAGGTTCCATCAAAGCCTTAGACAAGGAATTTAGCTACTCATGGCTATGGGAAAATAAACTAAGCTTGAATTCATCATAAAATCAAAAGAAAAGAAGAAAGATGTTTAGAGTATTTTCTCACAATCTTTTTCCTTGCTAAGAAACCTAAAAAATCAATACCTGCCTCTCTTGGGCGAAGTCTAATGTTTTAAATAGAGTTTAGGTCTAAAAATCTCGTAATTGACACTTTGGTCCCTAAAGTTTCTGCGCCTACCGCGGTTCTGCCGCGGTCGCGGTAGAACCGCGGCCAAACACCCTCGCGGAATCACTGAGGTTGTGCAGCTGCTTCCCACCGCGGTTCTGCCGCGGTCGCGGTGGAACCGCGGTAGACCCAGTGCTCTGAATCTTCGGCCTGTTTTGCGTGGTTCACTTGGGAAATTTCACAGTTGGCCTCTTTTTCATCACTTTTAACTCCAAAACTGCTCCTTAGCGTTCCTTATACATATTTCACCTACAAATCATGAAAAGCACTAATAAGAGCATTTTGTTATCACTTTTAGCATTAAAACTACACAAGAAGGTGATTATTTAAGGTGTGATTATAGTCAAATTCACCTATTATCAACACCCCACACTTAAACCTTTGCTCGTCCTCGAGCAAACTAAACCACACTTCTAGGCCTAACTGCTCAATGCATTGCCCTAATTTATGTCACACCTGCTATTATCAAAGATCGACCTAAGCAGTGCACAATCATATCTCAAATGCAGACTCTCATGCCAAAACACACTTGTGCTCACTCTAATTACTCTAACAGAAGTGAAGACTCACTTTTTCTTCCTGAGTCACATGCCCTCACATAAACAAAATTTGAGAGAAGTTCCACACACACATAAAATTCAACAACAAGGAGCCATATATAGAAAGAATTCACTCACTCTCAGCAAAGAGCATTCACATGCCACACAGACACACCATGAGCTTGCCCCTAGTGTAATACTCTACTAATCGAGCCATTCAGTCAAAGATCAAGAGGTCTTTATAGGTTGTAATGTAGGCTAGGGGACGGGTAGGATATATTTGGATATAGTGACTAATCTCCCTAAACACTTTTAATGCACACTTCTTTTTATTTCACCTTCATGCTCAACCCAATCATTATTTCACATTTTGTTTCACTTGTGACCCCCACTTTTGTTAGGTACAACTGGCTTCTTCTTTTTTTTTTCTTTTCTTTTCTTTTTTTTTCCAGATTTATTGTACACTGCCAGTTCACCAACCAGAACCTTCATTTTTGATTCCCCTTTTCTCTTTTTTTTTTCTAGTTCTCTCCCACCCCACACTTTGACTTTTGTATATTCTTTAGTGATTAAGTGCTTCTAGGAGGTAAGGGTTCAAACAATGAGCTTATTCAAACACAACGATTTATATTATTATAGGGTTATCAAAGAACAGGCTTCAGGCTCAAAGGGGTTAACTATGGTAATATGCACAGGTGGATTCTCAAGTATAAAGGGTTGCACAGAGAAATGCCTCAATCATCTCTAAGATCAAACGACTTCTATTTCGCTTTGCAAACACACAGGGCAAATTCTAGGTATCATATGCAGGCATAGGATGCAAGTAACAACTCACACACACTTAGCATGTAACTCATTCCGAATCAGTTCATCAACACAATCATACGAGTGTTCAAGCCAGGCAAGATGTGCAAAATTAAGGCATATATTATGAGTCCACAAACAAGCTTAGACCTTACACCCTTAGTTCGTTTTCTTTGCAAGTGTGCACATTTGGGGTTACATTCTGACCTTCACCCATTTAATCCTAAAACTATAAAAGAAAAATCTACCTAACCCGGTTCAAGAAAAACCCTTGGAAAAGAACCGTGGTCAAAAGAAAAACCAAGGGGGAGGTACTACACTACCTAAAAGAAGAAAATAAAATAAAAAAAATTCTACATGGACTACTTCCCTCAAGAGTACTGTCCACATAGTCCGTCATCAGGAAGAGTCCTCTACAAGTTTTTTTTTTTTATAGCTGACTTTGACCCTCAAGAGACCCGTCAACAAGTGTCCGTCGTTGGGCCAAGTCAGCTACTCCTAATATAACTTACTCACATATGTACACCACATCTACTGCTACAATACAACAACAACTATATACATTTCAATACACAGTTAGAGCAAGTCTCCCACCCCACATTTAAAATCATGGCATGTCCCCATGTCATATCAATACAGTAAAGAACAGAAGAGTGAGAAGACTTCCCTGAGACTCAATCCGAGTCGGAGACGGTGCTGGGGTCTACATGGCAGGCCCTCCCCAATGCGCGTAGCCAAGCCATAAACCGGCTCTCAGATCTAGCCTGCCTCTGTGACATGGCGTCCATCCGTGTGTGTAGACCATCCACCGAGGTGCGGAGATCCGCGACCTCTTCCTCCAAGGAGCGCAGCATAGGCCGGGAGGACTGTGAGCGTGATAGGTCTGCTCCAGAATGGGGGCGCCGAGAGGGCCCGGCACTGTCAACAGACCTCCTGGACGGTGCAACAGGGACCGGATCATCCTCCTCATCATCAATCTCAATTGTAGTGCGGGTGCCCCTGCCCACTCTGATGCTAGAAGCTTTGAAAGCTGCTTTGGGAGGCAAATCGCCATCAGTAGGGTTGGTAGGGGTGTTTCTCATCAAGCACAATGTGGTCACCAAGGAAGGGAAATAGAATCCCTTTGTCAGCAGCGGTCCCCGTAAGACCATTTCATCTCCAATTACCCGTGCCGCATCAAAATCCTTCCCTGTCACAAAGCACCAAGTCAACAGTGCCCTATTGAAGTTCACGTCCGTGGTATTGCTAGAAGGCAGGAACCTGCTACAGATAACAGTCAACCAACACTTGGCCAGGTGAATGAAGGAGTTAGAGTTGAGGGTTATTTGGTCACGTATCCATATGGGCTGCCCCCTATGCAAAGTACATCCGTCATGACCTCCCATGTCACCCCGGGCCTGTCATGGTAATAGTCGACGTCACTGGTGAACGGAGGCAGCCGCAACACCCGGCGAATTGTTTGAATTTGAGCACTGACCACCATACCCCGAACAATCACCTCCCTACCCAAATTCAAAGGGCAGTTGGCATAAAATTCACGAACCAGCATCTTGTTAACTGGTGCAGGGTCAGCAAATAGGAACTCCATTTCTCGCCTCCGTATCTCTTCATACATCTCCACTTTTTCGGCTCGGAGAGCTGCCCGATCAATCGGGATTTCATGGATAAAAGTTTTGGTAGCCTTGGCGTTGAAGTCGTCCTCTGCCAGTTCCGATTGGAATCTGGACTCATCATATGCAGGTCGTTGGGATGTGCCTCCAGAGCGCCTTTGCCTTTTGGGAGCCATTGATCCTGCAAGCAGTCAAACAAACCATCAACAAATGCCTAGCTAGTGCCAATAAGGTGGTTACTCAGACTTCACCACCAAATGACACCAAATATAGCTCCTGACTTCACTCATAACAACCCCCACAATAGCTCCATAATTTTCTTACCACGTCCGGTATAATACACCCCACACTTATTCCATTCAATGGTACCCATGACATACAACACCACCATATAACAAACACCACTCTACAACAAATATCACCATACCAACAAAACCATGCTACAACAAATAGCAACAACAACAATCAACTACACAACAAGAACCATCAACTACAACATCCCAAACCTAGGTTGGCTTAAACACCCCAAAAATATACAACTTAGTGCCACAATTTTTTTTTTCGGCCAACACATGACCCAATCCATACTACACCACAAAAATCTAATTTTAGGCCTCCAAACCACCAAAACAACTTCACAATTAATTAACAATGGAGACCCAATTAATTTAGCANGTGTCCACTATGTGAACCTGTTGCTTCTGCCCTGATTCCTCCACCTTTTTTGGTGAGGATGCTCATTTGCGTCAAAAGAGTCGCCATGTTTTCAGCCATTGTATTAGAAGGATCAAGAGGCACTGAGTGCACCACTGGAGTGATAGGTGCATTTCTAGAAGTCCAACCCGAATTCTGCGCCATCTTGTCGAGCAAATTCTGACCTTCTCTCCAAGTCTTGCTCAAGAATGCCCCACCAGCCGAGGCATCAACTATATTCTTCAAGCTGTCTGACAGTCCCATGTAAAACCGTTGTCCCAACATCTGCTCTGGAACACCATGGTGGGGACACATAACCAACATTCCTTTAAACCTGCCCCATGTCTCGTGTAGTGTCTCCATTGGTTTCTGTTTGAAACTCACAATCTCATCAATTTGTTGAGCGGTCTTGTTGGGAGGATGGAACTTGTTGTGAAATTGCTTGACCAACTCATCCCAAGTTGCTATAGAGTTTATGGGAAGCGAGTTTAGCCAAATCTGAGCAGCTCCTGTCACCGAGAATG
The DNA here is from genome assembly GCF_001879085.1 of Nicotiana attenuata. Classification (NCBI taxonomy): domain Eukaryota; kingdom Viridiplantae; phylum Streptophyta; class Magnoliopsida; order Solanales; family Solanaceae; genus Nicotiana; species Nicotiana attenuata. The sequence goes on from NW_017672173.1 coordinate 24,478, forward strand.
GAAACAATAATAATCTGATTGCTTCCAGAGTCACGTTCGGTTGCCTTTGAGTTTTGCAAATAGACAGGAAGTTCTTTAAGTGTTGCTGAGGGTCTTCTGTTTGTGTCCCAGAAAAAAGTCCCTTGTTCTGCAACAAGTGTAGCATGTTATTTGTGATCTGGAACGATTCAGCTTGTATTGCAGGCACAATAATGGCAGTGGCCAGATTGTCAGCTGTGGGTTGTGCCCAGTCATAAAGTGCACCCTCAGGCACAGGAGGTGCCAATTGCTCATTCCTGACGTTCCTGTTGGGGTCGTTTATGTCGCCCATGTCAATTTCGAGTTGGTGTATTTGTTGTGATTGTTGAAGTCTTTTGTTTGCACGATTCAATACCCGGAATGTCTTCTCGTGGTCCGAGAGTCCTTCAAGCAGTTCTCCAGTCCTCGTAGAATTTTTAGGCATGCACCTGTGCACCCAGATCAACAACCGTCAAATTTTCAATGAAAAAGTTGGTAGAGAGAAAACTGACTACAACAAGAATCTTTGTATTTCTGTCAATGGCAATTGATAATTCCGTTAACTCCCCGGCAACGACGCCAAAATTTGATCTCGCCCAACTATGCCTTGTAAAAAAAAGACTCTGCGGACGTTGCAAATATAACCTGAGTATTACGCCCAGGGTCGAATCCACAGAGAGTTAACCTATCAACCGCTATCTTCAGACCCACTAAGTCTTCAGAACCAGCTTCTCAAATATTCAAATTCTCAGTTGAGTGTTCTTTAATAACTAGCTTGCAAATAACTAAATGGCTGTAACTAAATAAAAAGAAAGGGTTGTAAACAATTATGAGAAAAAGCTAAGGCAATGATTTCCCCTATTGATGGAATACCTTCTATTTATGCTCATACAAATTTACCCACACATCTCTATCAATCATGAACGCTAATCTTACTGCAACTCTCTCCCGAGTAATTACAGTAATCTACTATTGCACTCTCCTGAGATACACTAGCTTGCTTTATTTAGCACAATTCAATTTATATTGCACCCAAGGCTTCTTTATTCCTAATCCCGCCTTTAAACCCGCAATTATAGATTCCTCTAATAATTTAGGAGTAGTGTTGTTCAACAATACCCTAAATATACACTCTTTTCCAAGTTATGCACACTAAATAGGCACAGCTAATTGAGGATCCTGTCAATTAACTACAACGAACACGAAGTTGAACAAATAAAGATTAAACTAGCAATTTGTATTCACATAAACAAGAAGTTCATCACCCAATAGGTTCCATCAAAGCCTTAGACAAGGAATTTAGCTACTCATGGCTATGGGAAAATAAACTAAGCTTGAATTCATCATAAAATCAAAATAAAAGAAGAAAGATGTTTAGAGTATTTTCTCACAATGTTTTTCCTTGCTAAGAAACCTAAAAAATCAATACCTGCCTCTCTTGGGCGAAGTCTAATGTTTCAAAAATAGGGTTTAGGTCTAAAAATCCCGTAATTGACACTTTGGTCCCTGAAGTTTCTGCGCCTACCGCGGTTCTGCCGCGGTCGCGGTAGAACCGCGGCCAAACACCCTCGCGGAATCACTGAGGTTCTGCAGCTGCTTCCCACCGCGGTTTTGCCGCGATCGCGGTGGAACCGCGGTAGACCCAGTGCTCTGAATCTTCGGCCTGTTTTGCGTGTTTCACATGGGAAATTTCACAGTTGGCCTCTTTTTCATCACTTTTAACTCCAAAACTGCTCCTTAGCCTTCCTTATACATATTTCACCTACAAATCATGAAAAGCACTAATAAGAGCATTTTGTTATCACTTTTAGCATTAAAACTACACAAGAAGGTGATTATTTAAGGTGTGATTATAGTCAAATTCACCTATTATCAGCATACATTTGATCCCTTACTTTAGTTTTGTTGCATGTGCTTGTTGACACAATTTTTATATTATAAATGGTGTTCGTCTTATTTTAGCTTCTTTTTGTCCATATTAGTTAGGCGCGTTTATAGCGATATACTTTCCGTGGAATCCCGCAAATTTTCTTATTGGTGTAATCGATAACCGAATCGATAAGCCCCCGAAATTGAAAAAATCAAAACCTTATTGAAACGATAACGATAAGCATATGTACAAATCGATAATCGATAAGTAATTATCGATAAGGGTCAAAATCGAATACACACCCCTAGTAAGAGCCATTGTCGCCAGCTTACATAAAAGGCCACATCAGCCAGAAGCGTAAAAGCCATTGTCGCCAGCTCATCTGAAAACTTGAGGGTCAAATGAGCTCGAGTCGTAACCCGATTCGGAGACAGGACCCAAAAAAGTTAACTGCATATGCCTCAGGGCAGAGCGTAAGAGCCATCGTCGCCAGCCTAATAAGCCTCAGGGCCATTCACATTAAAGATCGCTTCGATCAAAGGCTTAAGAGCCATTGTCGCCAGCCCATGCAAACATAATAAGCCCAGGGCCATTCACATAAAAGATCGCTTTGATCAAAGGCGTAAGAGCCACTGTCGCCAGCCCGTGCAAACACAAAAATCTTGAGGGCCATATGAGCTCGAGTCGAAACTTGACTCGGAGACTTTACTCGAAATAGTTGAGCAAAAGAATAAGTGCTCAGGCGCCTTCTTGAACTAGAGGTCGCATCGACTGAGCGCGTAAGAGCCCCAGGGCCATATGACGAATTTAAGGATTCTCACTGACTTTGAGACCAGTTCACCTGGCCAAATGAGGGACAAAAAAAGGGTACAGAAGAACTAATGCCGCAAAGGGGTTTTCTTTTATATACATACGCGGAAAAATACATTCTCCGTCTACAAACATACTCTAAAGATACTACATACGGAATGGTGAGGTCTACGCACCACCCCTGAGAGCTACGACCTACCGGCCTCATCTTCACTCCCCTCGGCGTCGGACAGGAGTAACCGAGCATCACGCTCGTCCGCCCTCGCTCGCGCCAACCCTTCCGAGAGAACAAAACCCCTGGCACTAATCTCCTCGAGAACCTTTCTTCGAGACTTGCAACGAGCATATTCTTCGATCCTCTCTCCACGATCGAGGAGCCTCTTCAACTCGACTTCGGCATCACTAACGTCCTTCAAATAAATCCCCATCTCCTGATCGGCCTTAGTACGGCTCAGTGCCGCTTCGGTCCGAGCATCAACGATCTCAGCCCTAACCTTTGAAAGTTCAGATTCAAGCTTCGTGATCATATACGCTTGAACTGAGGCGTTATCACGAGCTAAGCGGAGTTGGACCTCAAAGGCAGGAACTTTAGCCAAGGCATCTTTCTCCTCTGAAGCTTGAACCTGCGCCCGAGCTCTTAGCTCGCTACAGTCATTCCTGACTCGGTCGGCCTCACCCCTAAGACGTTCTAGGGCCTCCGTCTTTTTTTGCAGCTATGATAGGCGAAGAGTTAACCTCAGAAGTTAAAAAGACGGAACGCGTACTCGCCTGGGACAGAAATTTACCTGCTCCATCAAATAACTCTTATAATTCGAACTCCGGTATGCCTCATATCGCCAGTGTGCCAACTCAACTTCCCTCTCCTCGCAAAGGAGCCTAAGGGACCTACCCTCATCCACAGCTGATGATAGGCTATAATTACGTATTTTAGTCTCTTATTACACTCTAATTTACAGCACTTTAGTTGAGTTTGCGCTTTAATCGCTAGTGTTTTGCACTAATTGTGTGTTTTATGCCTTGTAGGTGTGATTCCAAGCTATATAGATGTTATGGAATGAATTTAAGTGATTTGAAGCTTTGAAGTCTGAGTAAAAGCTCAAGGAATTAAGCCGGGATTGTGTTCGAGGGTCAAATTTGATAGTTGAGAACAAACGAAGACTCGAGTAGGCATATTGCGCACTGTCTAGTAAAATAGACATAACTTTTTCTCAAAACTCCATTTGGGCTCCATAATATATGGTTGGAAAGCTAACTCAAAGGGATACAACTTTCATGTTTTACGTTTTTCCAAATTCCAAACGGAACAGGGTGAAAAACCGCGGTTACGGTAGGACCGCGGTAGAACACTGCTGCAGATTCTGAAGGCCATTCTGGCCGCGGTCCTGGCGTAACCGCGGTGGGACCGCGGCAGGACGCATAAATTTCAGGTACTAAAGTGCAAAACACGGGATTTTAAGCCCTAAACCCTATATTAAACGAGGGAGGCCGGCCAAGAGCGGAAGAGAAGGATTTTTGGAAGTGAAAAACATCAGAAGGAAGGGCAAGAGGCAACAAGGATCATTGGGCATCAATCTTTAATCTTCTTCTTTGTTCTTTTACCTTTGAATATGAATTCTTTTGTAATTTTTGGTTTTTGCATGAGTAGCTAACTTTTCTAATCTAATGTTTTGGTGAAACTCGTTGGGGATGAATTGGTTGTTATAAGTAATATAGATTTGAATTAGTTTAATTTCTATTTGTTCAACTATGTTTTGATTGTGGTTAATTGAAAGGATCCTCAATTAGCCGTTCCTATTTATTATGTATCTGCTTGAGAAGAGTGCATATTTAGGTAGTGGTTTGAACAACATCACTCCCGGAGTATAGGCGAGAGTCATAACCGAGGGTTTAGAGGTTGGATTAGAGATAGCGATACCTCGGGTGCAATCTAAGTGAACTATAATGCGAATCTAGCTAGCGTAGCTTGAGAGAGTGCGTCTAGTAAATTATCATAATTGCTTGAGAGAGATTTATGATAGCTGGATAGTTCATGATTGATAGAGGCAACTAAGTCAACGCTATAAGAAACATACAACCAAGGAAATCAACAACGGGGGAAACCATTACCTTGGACCTTTATTCTAATTGTTTACAATTCAAGCATAGTTAGTTTTCAGCTGTTTATTTATTTTCAATCTTGTCTTCTTGGTGATATTAAACAGATACAGCTAAGCCTTAGTTCTCTGTGGGATTCGACTCCGGACTGTTATACCGGATTATATTTGCAGCGACCGCTTATCCTTTTTAGGACTAGAGTTGGGCGTGATCAAATTTTGGCGCTGTTGCCGGGGAACTAACGGTGTCGTTGTAGCTGTATATATTGCTAGGGTTCAAGTTTGAACTTTTAGTTGTTTTTTTTTTTGTATTTTTTTTATAACTGTTGATTTGAGAAACATGGCATCTTGGAATTATGGGAATTTAGGTGTAGATGATTCTACTATTGATCTCCATACATATTGTGAAGGAAACCACCCGTGGCAAAATTTTCAAAACCTTCCTAAGAGCGAGTTATGTGCACCAACTCAATCTTATTTGTGGAATGTGTGTGGTGGTAAAAATGGTCACCTTCATGGTTGTGCTTATATTTCTTATTTTCCCCCAACCCCTTACTATGATGGTTCTACCTTTTCTTGTGAAGTTAATAGGAACAAAGAACCTGGGAATGCGGACCTGAAGGAGATCAAGGATATGCTAAGTGCCTTCTGGAACAAAACAATGAGAAACAATTGCACATAGAAAGGCAAGAGGCAACTATTCGCAAGTTGGAGGCTCAATTGAGTCAAGTGGTTGGAGCTTTTAATGCTCAACTAGCCAATATTAAGGATAATAGCCAAGAAGAGCATGAATTTGAGATGTTAATTGGGGAGGTCAGAGTAGAACATCAACAACCTAGCCAACTAGAAATTGAGGATGTCAATGTTGAAGAAGTAATACTAGATTCAACCAAGGACGTTGAAGATACAAATTTAGTTGACTCTAGTGTGATTGGTGTTAAGGAGGTTAAAAATCTTGAAGTTCATGTATTTGAGCGCGTTGGGCCTCNAGAATACCCTGCAAATCTCGCCCGCTTATGCTGGCCCCTATCCTGCTCCCTATCTGCCCTTTGCTGGCGCTTACAATCCTCTAGGGTCTGGGCATAAGCCTGAATACGGGAAATATCCATGCCCTCCACCAAGGAGGCTGTCGTGCACTCATTTATCAGATGTGGTCCCAACCCGTTTACGAACAGATGCACCCTATCACTCATCTCTGCTACCATATGGGGAGCATACCTTGCTAAAGAACCAAACTGCATACTATACTCTCGCACACTCATATTACCTTATCTAAGGTTCAAGAACTTATCAGTTCTAGCTCGTCGTATCTCAACTGGCAAGTAGTGACGAAGAAAGGCCTCAGAAAATTCCTTCCACACAGCTGGAGGAGCGTTCGGACCCCTGGATCTCTCCCAACTATCAAACCAGAGAACCGCTAAATCCCGTAGCTGATAAGAAGCCAACTCTACTGCCTCTGTATCACTAGTATGCATAACCCGCAGTGTACGATGAACCTGATCAATAAAAGTCAGCGGGTCCTCCTTCGGATCTGATCCGGTAAACACAGGAGGGTCTAAATTAATAAAATCACGAACTCTTGTACTAACTGGTTTATCAGCAGCACCTGTATTTTGCCTGTGAGCCTGAGCAGCTACCAAGCTAGTCAATAACTGCAAAGCACTCCGCATATCCTGGTCTGTAGTGCCAGACGGAGGAACTGGAGGTGCTGGGTTCCTCCTAATATCCTCTAGAGGAGACGGAGTAGATGAGGTATGAGACGGCATCTCACTCTGAGCCTCACTTTTGCCTGCTCAAGCTTAGGGCACCCGACTGGTACCCTCTCCCGCAGCTGTATCAAGCCGTCTACTAATTGTTTGCTTCCTAGTCGAAGGCATCGCTGAAAGAAAATAAGGTGAATATTACAGACGAACACTTACGACTCAACTCTACGCACGATCTAGATTCAGGAAGAAGGTAACAACCCTAGATGTCATGTAGCCTCCTGATTAAAAATGTGGCGCACTACACATCCATAATCAAGACTCTACTAGACACGGCTCATAGACAATCCCTAGGACAGACTTGCCCTGATACCAAGTTTGTCACGACCCAAACTGGATGGCCATGACTAGCACCCGGCCATGCTTACCGAGCACCAACATACATTTTATCTAACCTTCTTTATTATCTTTTAGGGCTGACGAGATCAATATAAATGGTAGACATGGGTCGTGGACAACCGACAATAAAATATGATGGCATGAACATACATAACATGGGATAACTAGAAAATCAAGAAACTATATATAAGGTACGAGTTACCACGCTACCATGAGAGACTATACAACAAAAACCAGCCGACAAGGACTACCAAACTATACATGAGTCGACACCTTTCTATGAGCCTCTAAGGAACATAAGTGTTGCAACATAGCCGGAACAGGGCCCCGACATACCCACAATGTCTATAACAAAAATGCATACCAAGACCACGGCAAGTCCGGAGAAGGGATCTCGCCAATCACCGCTGAACTGGACAGCCTACTATGGTGGGGGAGCTGCGCCTGCCTGTCTATCAGGACCTGCAGCACGACATGCAGCATCCACAAATAAAAGGACGTCGGTACGAATAAAGTACTGAGTATGTCAGGCAGGGAACCATAAGTACGAACAGTAATGTAAGCAAGGATAGAGAATAAACAACCTATAACATCTGGGTACCTCTGAGGGCTACTGACATGAAATGCGTGATACATATGTATATATACATAAACTTTTAAAACATACGCCTCTGTGGGCATCATCATCATCATATCGTACCCGGCCGTAATAGGCTCGGTAAAAATGTACCCGGCCAATATAAGGCTCGGTAAAATCGTACCCGGCCACGTGGAGCTCGGTAAAACCCAACTGATCAGTGGTTGCACAATAGGTGTCGTACCTGGCCGACTATAGCGCGGCTCGGTAGAGTAAAATAGATACATATATATAATGCATGCTCGACTCATGGACTCACGTTCTAAACCTTTCGGAGTGACGTAAGGTCGGTATCCTCTGTACACGTTATTAGGACTAACTCTTCACCATTAACCTTATAAGAATCAGGAAGTACCAATAACACTAATAACATAAGAATAAGAGAAGCAACATCAACATCAATCGATCCATAAGAGGGGAAACAATGTAAGTACTGCTAGCTTCTAAGAGTAGAGTATCTTTGGAAGCTCATTCATTACATTATGTACAATTGGAGTCGTGCAAAAGAAGGAAAGGGATAGCCTCACATACCTTGTATATACTGCCCCAATCTCAAGCTATGCAATTTTCACGACTCCTTAGTCTACAATAAGAGAAACGATACTATAGTTACCATCCAAGTATCATAACTATTATGTATCGACCACAACCTATTTTACGATGAAACGGACAGCACCTCCCCTATATATATGACTTTACACAATTCCAAACAATCACCAAACAGCCCAAACGACATCAATAATAATCATATTGAGCCTCCCAAAACAGTCCACGCACAACCAAATCACTTCATACATACGACGGCCACCGTAGTCGTGTCAAACAACCCGGAAATGTTACGAAGAACTACCAGCCCACAACCCTACATCTATATGGTGTTTCTCCACACCCTTCCTCCTCCAAAACTCCACAAAACAGTAGTAAAACACGCAGCCCAACAGCAACACAAAACAGTCCACAAAACAGTCCGCTACAAGTGAATAACTCGAACTCACGGCTTCCGATCACCGTCCCGTGAGTTCTTACAAGTATAGAACGAATTACCATGAATTCACAGCAGAATAAATGTATGAAAGATAGCAGTAAACTCACCTTACTTGTTGGATAACTCAGCCCTTATCTTGGTTCTTCAAACTCTAGGGTTTACCCCCAATTTGAACTTGAAAGAGAGGGAAAATCAATTAGGGTTTGTGGATAATTTTGGGAGGAAGTTTGCAAGGGTTTAGGTCTGGTTATTTGTGAAATTTAATGAGGGATATATTGCAGAAGATAAGCCTTTTAATGGGCTCTTTGTCTGACCCGAAATTGCCTCTTTTTGGGCTATCATTTAACCAAGTAGGTGACCCACCTACTTGTCACCTAGCAGCTTGTGCAGTCTCGCAAAAATGTCTATATCTCTCTACTCCAATATTGTATTGATAAAAGGTTTAATGCGTTGGAAACTAGACTCATATATCTTCAATTTGGTGGGTAGATCACCCCGTAATTCCAAGTATATTGGGAGAAAAGCTTAATAACATTTGACCTAAAGTTTAAGTAAAACTATGAACTTAAGTTGCAACAACTCTTGTCGACTTTTGTTTCATAACTCCTTTGACTTCAAGGCTATGATACGGATATTTTATGATTCATATACCTTAAAATACGACCTCTTGAGAGTATTAAGCACCCCTAGGTTTACCCAAAAATACGGCTGACAACATCCTTGATTCGTTTAACTTCTAATACTTGTTAACCACCCTTATACACCTTTGTATCATTTAAGACCTATAGGATTAATCTCTTATCATCTCAAATATAATCTCTTCATGGATTTACGTCGACGACCTTATGGAATGAACTAACGTATGTGAATATGGGTTGTAACACTAATTGTCAAGATTGGCACATTATTCATATTGAGGCACATCCTTCACGAATATGTATAGATAATTGCAAATCAATTAATGCGTAATAACAAGCAATATGCTAACCAATTCAACTCTTACCATGCTTTCATAAATGACAGTGGAGCTCAATTTCTAATAAAAAGGGGGTTTTAGCCATACATACCTTTCCTGAGCTTTCCCTTAATTACTACGATATTCCGGAAATTCTAGCAACTTCAATCTATTTTGGGACATAGCAAAATTGAACACAAATTAGGAAGATATTCATAATTCTAGCTCATTTGAGCATTTTATCAAATACTAGTTGAGTATCTTGCTTTCAAATCCCCTTTTCAAGATTTTCTTCATTCCCTAACCCAATCTTTACTTATTTATGTCAAACTATCTTCCCATAAACCTAAGTTGTACATGCATGTATACATAATAGCATTACACCCAATAATCATACCTCAATACCCCATCTTATACTCCAAACTCGAAAGTAAAAACCTAGGGTATAGATATGAAGAACTTGTGATTGGGTTCTTTGATTCTTGAAGATTGATGCAAGGTTTGGATGATTTAAATGTTGGGTTCCTCCTTCTCTCTCTAAAATGCTCTCACCTCTCTCTAAAATAAGTAGAAAATGACCCCAAAATGAACTCTAAAGCCTATATATTAAAATGGGGTCGGGTTATAAAAATTAGAAAATTAACCCTCGGATGTCAAGTCTGCTATAGCAGAATCCACCGCAAAATGGGTATGCGGGCCGCAGTTTCGTCGCAGAACTTGTTGCCTAAAACTGGGCTGTTCTGTCTCAATCTGCGACCGCAGAATGGTTATGCGGTCCGCAAAGTTGAATCTGCGATCGCAGATTTCACGCAGAATCGCATTTTTCCAGCTTTTGGTAATTTGATCATAACTTTGTGTAGGAAGGTCCAAATGACGAACGGTTTGAAGCGTTGGAAACTATACTCGAAGACCTTTCATTTGATAGGTTATCCATCACCTAGAACATTATAGATATTTAGATAGGCTCGTTCAAAGTAGGGACTAGTGCAAGATCGTTGGGAATTTTAGCCTATTATGGACTTTTCTTAGACTTAGGCCTTTCCTTGGATCCCAAATTACTTACCGTAAGACTTATACACATATTTACCAAATCCAATGGATGTACACCATGTTAATAGCACATAAAAATATTATAATAAGCCTATGTGACACCACGAAATCTTAAATTACTTAGCAAAAATTTTCGGGGCATTACAACTAACGGTGTAGTTGTAGTTGTATATATTGCTAGGGTTCAAGTTTGAACTTTTAGTTTGTTTTATTTTCTTTGTAACTGTTGATTTGAGAAACATGGCATCTTGGAATTATGGGAATTTAGGTGTACATATTCTACTATTGATCTATATACATATTGTGAAGGAAACCACCCGTGGCAAAATTTTCGAAACATTCCTAAGAGTGAGTTATGTGCACCAACTCAATCTTATTTGTGGAATGTGTGTGATGTGTGTGGTGGTAAAAATGTTCACCTTCATGGTTGTGCATATATTTCTTATTTTCCCCCAATCCCTTACTATGATGGTTCTACCTTTTCTTGTGAAGTTAATAGGAACAAAGAACCTGGGAATGCGGACCTGAAGGAGATCAAGGATATGCTAAAGTGCCTTCTGGAACAAAACAATGAGAAACAATTGCACATAGAAAGGCAAGAGGCAACTATTCGCAAGTTGGAGGCTCAATTGAGTCAAGTGGTTGGAGCTTTTAATGCTCAACAAGCCAATATTGAGGATAGTAGCCAAGAAGAGCATGAATTTGAGATGTTAATTGGGGAGGTCAGAGTAGAACATCAACAACCTAGCCAACTAGAATTTGAGGATGTCAATGTTGAAGATGTAATACTAGATCAACCAAGGACGTTGAAGATACAAATTTAGTTGACTCTAATGTGATTGGTGTTGAGGAGGTTAAAAATCTTGAAGTTCATGTATTTGAGCGCGTTGGGCCTCATTCCAAACACTTCTCTACATAATGTTCAGACGGTGAAATGGAAATTCACCCTTATGAGCATAAAAGGGAGTCCAAGGAAGAGGTAGATGAGCCTTATATTTTGGATTTCTCAAGGCCGTCTAGGCAAGGTGACACTCCTCGGTCGAGAGCCAACAAGTTCATAAGATTTTATCTAATTTTTGGCTCGCAAGAATTTGTACCGCCCCAAAAGCATAATCATAAGCTTGAAGCAAAACTTGGGGTTCAATTCATAAGCTTGAGGTGGAGGCAAAAAGTGATTCGCGTCGTGCCGCGACGTTAAATCAAGTGCTTGTTGGGAGGCAACCCAGCTTTATTGCTTTCTTTTATTTATTTTTTATTTATTTTCAATTGTATTATTTTTGTAGTGTCAATTTTTTTATTTTTTAGGAGCATGGAAAGCAAAGGTATTGGAAGGATGCAACAGCAAATCAAATGGTTGGAACTAAGTGTGAGGTATCCGCACGAAGGACCAAGCCTGGGAGAAGTCTGAGTACCCCATGAACTGCTAGTGCTTCGGCCTTTGGCCTACCAGGGAGTTTCTCTTACCCTCTTATGGTTATGTTGTGCATTGGGGACAATGCACAATTTTAAGTGTGGGGTGATGAGATTGTCTGGGTAACTTTGCATGCTACTTTAGCTGTATTAGTTAATTAAATAGTATTTTTTTAAAAGACTGGACTTTTCCCGACGATGGATCTATTAGACAATTTTCTTGAGGGATTTAAGTCTAAAGAAAAAAAAAAGATTTTTTTTGTTAGGTAGTGTAGCAATTCCCCCTTGGTTTTTCTTTAAACCACGGTTCTTTTCCAAGGGTTTTATTTGAACCGGGTGTAGTTAGTTTTTTTTTTGGGAGTAGGAGCCATTGCGTTGTGTTTTGAATTGAAGCAATATCTCTTGACTTGGTTATGCCTTGAGAATAGTGAGTACTTTGGCTGTGACGCTTAGGCTTAGTTTTTTACTCTTGCATAAGTACCTTAAATTGTATGATCTTAACTTTGCTTAACTGCTTTGACTAGAGTGTCTATGAATCCAATCCCGAGTGAGCTATGTGCCATGTGTGTGTAAGGTTTTGCGTTATTCAGTGCATTGCATTTGATGCCTAGAACTTGCCCTGTGTGTTTGCAAAGCGAAATAGTAGTGTTGTTCAGTCTTGGAAGTGATATAGGCATTTTCTTGTTGAGCCAGATATGTGTATTTTACCCACCTAATTGTTATGTATCGTAGTTAACCCCTTTGAGCCTATAATCCTTTTTCTTTGGCAACCACATTACAAGCCTTACCCATTTGTTTGAATTAACCATCTATTTGAACCTTTTTACCTCTCATGAGCACTTGAATTGTTATGAACTTTGTAAAAGTTAAAGTGTGGGGTGGTTGGTTTGGCTTTTGAGTGGAACTAATTGAATAAGGAGAAAGGTGCACTGTTTTGAAAAAGGAAGAGCCACTTGAATTGAAAAAAAATATAGTTGGATTGTTGTGGGAAAAAAAAATTCCTTGATAAGTGGTGGCTCTTGATGTAGGTGTGCTTAAAGAAGAATGGGGTAATTTACATTGATGTGAAGGTGGAATTTTGGTTTGACATAAGTATGGGGTTTGAATGTTAAAGTATATGTATTAAAGTTCTTAGGGAGGTGTAGTCACTCTTATATCTAAATATATCCTACCCGTCCCGTAGCCTACATTACAACCAAATAAAGTCCTAATTGATCCTAGATTGAATGAGCTCGATTAGTGGAGTAGTACACTACGGGCAAGCTTATGGTGCATCTTTTGTGGCATATGAATGTATTTCTGAGAGTGAGTGAATTCTTTCTATCTTGAGTTCCTAAGTGTTCTTAAATTTTATTGTGTGGAACTACTCTCTTTTGTTGTGTGAGGGCACTTGATTCATGAAGGAAAGGTAATGTCAGTGACCTCTATGTTAGAGTAAGTGGGTGAGTTATGAATAATGCGTGATACTTGTGAGTCAAATCTTGAGGTGAAGATGTTACGCTTTTGTGCTTAGTCTATTTTAAATACTCTTGGTGTGATGAGTTAGGAGAATTGTTTAAAAAGGTCGTGTTTATAAAAAAAAAAGGTGTAGTTTGATTGCCCGAGGACGAGCAATGGTTTAAGTGTGGGTGTTGATGATAGGCTATAATTGCATATTTTAGTCGCTTATTACACTCGAATTTACTGCACTTTAATTGAGTTTGCGCTTTAATCGCTAGTGTTTTGCACTAATTGTGTGTTTTATGCCTTGTAGGTGTGATTCCGAGCTATATAGATGTTATGGAATGAATTTAAGTGATTTGAAGCTTTGAATTTATGGAATGAATTTAAGTGATTTGAAGCTTTGAAGTCTGAGTAAAAGCTCAAGGAATTAAGCCGGGATCGTGTTCGAGGATCAAATTTGATAGTTGAGAACAAACGAAGACTCGAGTAGGCATATTGCGCACTGTCTAGTAAAATAGACATAACTTTTGCTCAGAACTCCATTTGGGCTCCATAATATATGGTTTGAAAGCTAACTCAAAGGGCTACAACTTTTATGTTTTACATTTTTCCAAACCAAACGGAACAGGGTGAAAAACTGCGGTTACGGTAGGACTACGGCAGAACACTGCTGCAGATTCTGAAGGCCATTCTGGCCGCGGTCCTGGCGTAACCGCGGTGGGACCGCGGCAGGACGCGTAAATTTTAGGGACTAAAGTGCAAAACACGGGATTTTAAGCCCTAAACCCTATATTAAACAAGGGAGGCCGGCCAAGAGCGGAAGAGAAGGATTTTTGGAAGTGAAAAACATCAGAAGGAAGGGCAAGAGGCAACGAGGATCATTGGGCATCAATCTTTAATCTTCTTCTTTGTTCTTTTACCTTCGAATATGAATTATTTTGTAATTTTTTGTATTTGCATGAGTAGCTAACTTTTCTAATCTGAGGTTTTGGTGAAACCCGTTGGGGATGAATTGGTTGTTATAAGTAATATAGATTTGAATTAGTTTAATCTTTATTTGTTCAACTATGTTTTGATTGTGGTTAATTGAAAGGATCCTCAATTAGCCGTTCCTATTTATTATGTATCTTCTTGAGAGAGAGTGCATATTTAGGTAGTGGTTTGAACAACATCACTCCCGGAGTATAGGCGAGAGTCATAACCGAGGGTTTAGAGGTTGGATTAGAGATAACGATACCTCGTGTGCAATCTAAGTGTATTGTAAGGCGAATCTAGCTAGCGTAGCTTGAGAGAGTGCGTCTAGTAAATTATTATAATTGCTTGAGATAGATTTATGATAGCTGGAGAGTTCATGATTGATAGAGGCAACTAAGTCAACGCTATAAGAAACATACAACCAAGGAAATCAACAACGGGGGAAACCATTACCTTAGACCTTTATTCTAATTGTTTACAATTCAAGCATAGTTAGTTTTCAGCTGTTTATTTATTTTCAATCTTGTCTTCTTGGTGATATTAAACAAATACAGCTAAGCCTTAGTTCTCAGTGGGATTCGACTCCGGACTTTTAGACCGGATTATATTTGCAGCGACCGCTTATCCTTTTTAGGACTAGAGTTGGGCGTGATCAACAACTTTTCGAATTCTAGCTCCATGCCGGAGTAGCTCGGACCTAAGTCTGTCAAAAGCCTGCAAAAGAAAAACTCGATTAGGAAGGGAAGACGCGGATTCCGGAGGCCTATGTCGAAGCTCACTGCAAAGTGAAGTCGGTGGACTTCCTCGAAGGCCGAGCACATATCTGTTGACCTAGTTTCCTCAGCCCTGAAAGAATCGACCCCGGTCGAAGCACGATCGCTCGGAGACGCCACCTTTCCAGAACCAGAAACTTTGGGCGCAGCAAGCTCAGACTATGTTTCCATCTCGAAGACGCGGCTCCATTCGCCTTGCTCTGAGCACCATCGCCCTGCAAGGGCATGTCCCGCTTATTGTTATCATCCTTTATCCCGGGAACTGGCAACCCCTCCCCCTCTCCGGAGGAGCACGACTTTGCCTCTAAAGGCTCTCTGATACCTATGACAGCAAGATTAATACGCGAAAAGGGAAAAATGCCTCTCCAGATGAACAAGGGATAAGGAAAAAGTAGTACACGCACATACCGTGATGTTTTACTTCCCATCTGCCCCGGGACACAGCTCGCCAACTGCGCTCGTCACAAGTCGAGTGGATCGCCAGCTCCCGGACCCAACCAGGCAGACCAGGAATGTTGCCCGGCGCCCATGAAATTGATGCAGAAAAGGAGGAAACACGGTTACAAAACTAGCTTTCACCATGAGCAAATTCGAGAAAGCACGGGACACTCCACTAATGCATATAGTTCCATTCTTCGGGGAATGACATAAGTTCCACGGGGATAATGTCAGCCGTCCGGACCCGGACGAATCGACTAATCCACTCCCGATCTCGATCTTCCTCATCATCAACAACAAAGGGCGTGGACGAACGGCACCGCAAGGTTAGCAGACCTCGGTGGTGAAAGGGCTGGTACAGCCTGACGAGATGGCTGAGCGTGAATTCAAGCCCCGCCTTCTGCGCAAAAAACCTCATCATCAACACTATTCGCCAAAACGACGGGTGTATCTGCGCCAAGGTAACCCGATACTTCACACAGAAGTCGAGCACGACCCTGTCGAGAGGTCCCAGTGTGAAAGGATACGTATACACATTCAGGAATCCATCAGCAGGGTCCGTGATACCCTCGCTCGAGGGAAGCGCCTGTAACGCTGCCTCCTCCCCCCATCCGCAGTCTCTCCTCACCAACTCAAGGTGCTCCTCTCTTATCAAAGACATAGTATTCAAGGTAAACTCCCGCGGGTCCTGAGCACTGGGAGCGGAACTCTCCCCTCCCTGCCAGGCAAACTCCGAAGTAGCAGTCATGGCTATGGCAAGACTAGAAGAGCAAAGCGGGAACCTACACAAACACTCTGGTGCTAAGGTAACGAAGGATTCGACGCCGAAATGGAAGGATAACTATCTAAAATAGTGGGGTCTCCCAAGAAGCGGAAGCAACCCCATATATATGTGGGGAAACATCAACGATCCGCCTAATCAAGATAGGCCCCGGGAGGCCAATGACTTTGATGCGAGTCCCGAGGTAGTACCCGACCTCGAGGACCTCCATCAACAAGAAGTTAGGCTTAAAGAAGTCAACGGCATCATCTCCAGTCTCGAAGTGGTACCCGACCTCGAGGACCTCCATCAACAAGAAGTTAGGCTCAAAAAAGCCAACAGCATCATCTCAGTCCCGAGGTGGTACCCGACCTCGAGGACCTCCATCAACAAGAAGTTAGGCTTAAAGAAGCCAATAGCTTCATCTCCAGTCGCGAGGTGGTACCCGACCTCGAGGACCTCCATCAGCAGGAAGTTAGGCTCCAGGAAGCCTTCAACACCATTACAGAGTCCAAGATGGTATCCGATCTCGAAGGTTTCCCTCAAGAAGAAGAACGAGCACTTCGAGCTCCGCCCATAAAGGCTGGACCTCAGGACACCCCCCAAATCTGGGTAACCCCTCATCTGGGACCTATCTGCAACGCTTTAAAAGGTTATCTACGCCAAGCTCAAAACAAGTTTTCAGATGCATAAAGATAACCCTCACTCAGAGACCGCTCTCCAAAAATTCTAAGGCTCGAGGCACTATTTTTATATGATTCGACAGTCCCGATGGCCAGAGTCAATCGGACCAATTCGGGCTTGTTCCGAGGAACGACGGTGGGCTCAGAGAGGAACCATTTCTATCGATCAAAGACCGGGAAGAATACTCGCACCCGAGTTAGATATTGGCAATCATCACCAGAGGCATACATTCAGTATCCCCACAAGTGTTAAAGAAAATGGCAAACATCAAAGACGAAAGTCGAGAAAAAATTCTTATATTCATAAACGTCTGGTTACAACAGCCCGCGAGGGGTCCTTACATATGATTACAAAAGCCTGCAAAGGGCCCCTACACAGAAACAAAGAGGCAAAAGGGAATACATGAAGTAGAAGCCTAAAACCTAGTTTACCCTCAAGGGTCCATCTCCGGTAGCAGCATCCCCGAAGCGCCGCCTCCTCGAACTTGCGTCCTCGAAGGTGATACCTTCGACCGCCACCTCCTCTAGGTTCCCAGCTCGATCCCTTGGAATAATATCTCCGAGGGAGAAGATGAAGAAGAGGAAAGAGGGAGGACGCAAAAGAGGCAGAAAAAAGAGACATAGCCCGCCGAAGCCAAAGGTTGAAGATTCTGCGGGCCCCAATCTCGACGGCCGATTGTGCCATTTTATCCCTTGGGAAAAAACCCAAGGAATTAAGTGCCACACCAGGCCAGGGTAGGAGAGTGAGCAGCGGTGTATAGTCCGAACACTCTCCCGAGCAGCGGTATAGAGTCCGAACGCCTTTCTAGATCGGAAGAAACTAGCCACGACTGTCTCATCACCTCGAGCCAATAACGACATTAGTAGCAGTCGTAACAACAACAACAACAACGACAAAAAGGTGTGATCCCTCTCGACAAAGGGAAGCTCAGGCGGGAGGCCACCACACAGCTGACAAGAATACTGCTATACAACCTTAAGGCCGTGAACCCCAAACATGGTGGTTAACAATAAAGGAAGATGATGAGAAGAAAGTGATGAACGAACGGAGAAGGGCACTTAGATGAAGAGATAGTGCCAGAATGCCCCCATTTATAGGGGGAGATCACACGGCCATCGATGCCTTTGAAAGGCGGATCGGCAGGCGCAATCAATGCGTTCTTGAAAACTGAATCGACGGCGGTACCGTCACTTTGAAGAACGGGAATTGACAGTGCATTGAATGGCACCGAAAAGACAAGTACATGGATGTCCCGGTTATCGTGAAGGCTCACGTCATAGGTTGCGTCACCAGTATGACATCGTCACGGGGAACCCGAAGAGTTGGGCGTCAAAATCGTTTCCTATCGCTTCGTTCTAGGAAACGCGGAGACTATCTGTAGATGACAGAATCGGAGGGTCCGATTTCCCGTCATTAAGGCGTTTCGGAAGATTACCTTGAAGCCTCGAGGCTGCAAAGATGCGCTCGAGTCTCCTTCCTCGGAGCTCGTCGACACCCGGCCTGAAGAGAATATCGTCGAGGCTAGAGTAAAAATGGGGAGTTCTCAAGACACACGGCTAAGTCTGACAAAGTCCAGCCGGCCTACTCTGAACCCAAATCAGGGTGTCACATCTAGCTGTCCCACTTTCATATCTTTACAATTAATGTATGTCGTACCGTATAAGATTTCCCCCCTCTATATAAAGGGGGTCTTTACTATTTTGTAGAGAACTGATGTTGCTCCAATTATTCTACATGAAATATATGATAACTCTCTCTCTCTCTCTCTTTTCTCTCTAACACTCTCTCTCGATATTGCTGCTCTTATTTACTATCTTCATATTTGTTCTTCATTTATTGCTTATCATTGGCCATAAAGAGCCTCCTTTAATTATATCACGACTGTTAGCCCTTCCCCGACTGCCCCTAATAGCTCGAGCCCGAGCCCGGAAAGCGACCTCGAGGCCCCAAATCGACTAGCTCGAGGCCCTGAACAGCTAACTTATCGATTCGATTAGAACTCTATTTTAGTTCGCATCTCGTCCTTAAACTTCACACACATAACATCAATTGCTTCACAACTAGCATAAAAATAGATCACGTATTTTTAGAGTCTATTGTTATTACCATTTTCACGGTAAATACAAAAGCAATTAAAGCTCATAATAAACTACAAATATGAGTACAATACAGTACAAACGCATATTTGTACTATCTTTTTCCGTCAGATTAGCACTACTTTAAAGCTACTAAATATAGGCACACATAAGCTATATATAATACAAAAGCAAAATACTCATTATATTTGACAAAACTAAAAAGAACACCGAATTATTAGTAAAAATTAAAGAACATAATTGTAATTTTCTTTTTTCATTAATTGAATTTTTTCTTGAGATTTTAAATGATATTAACCAAATTATTTTTTGACAAGTTTGTCTAAGTATTTTTTTTACATGCTGTATGACACGCAGGACTCTTTTTTTAAATTGAGTTGAAATATTTGCTTTAGTTTCTTATAATTAACTTTTTGGGGCTATTTTCCTTCTAATGTCTTTTATAATATAACATAATTAAGGTATTTAGATTCCTAATATACATTGGCACAGTAAAATCAGGGGTCTATTTTCATCATACATAACAGTCTTATAATATTAACAAATAAATTGAAAGTGATAATCGAATAGAATTTTTTTTAATATATCTCATTTCTAAAGAATAATAGATAGTTTAGGTAAATAGATATGCAACATGAATGGCATAGGTTAAAATTCGAGCGTGAGATAAAAGAGTTGTAATTCCCATTTTTATCATTTTAGAAGTGCAAAAACTTGCATCTTGTACTCATATAAATAATTTGTTACTAAATTTAGTATTTAATATATAATGCCATTGAAGGACAATTTGGAACATTATATAGATATTATTATCTTTTATCATGTGATTTTTGTTTTCGCTACAAAAAAAATTAAATAAGAGAGGTGAGCGTAATTCTCAAACCGCAATAGAAGTTTGTGTTATAAAGAGAATCTCGGAGGAAAGTTTCCCACAATATCCAAATTGTAATTATAGCTAAATACTAAAACTTGGGATGAGTTAATATTAAGCTTTAAATTAATAAAAAAATATTTTATTTAATGTTTAAATAAATAGTTAAATAATTAAATTAACTAAGAAGCAAAAGAATGCAATTTAGTTTTATTTGCAAAATAAGTAAAAGTATTTTTCAAATGGAAAAAACTCCTAGGATACACATATTTGTTCCATAAGAAGTGCACTAACAGTGAAAAAAATAAGAAATAGAGTAAAATCAGTTATTGCGTAATATTAATAGTCAAATTAGTAAAAATGTAAATTTCAAACAAAAAAGATGAAGTAGTAGAAGACAAATTATATACTGTATGAGTTGTCACTCATTTTATTTTTTAAATATTCCTACAAATTGAACTTCCTATATCTTTTTAATGCATTTAGTTCTTTGCTTTAAAATATTAATTTAATATTAATCATTCTTATAGCCTGTTTGGCCAAGCTTTTTTTGGGTCAAAAATGCTTTTTTCTTTTGCCAAACGCATTTTTGGCCAAAAATTGAGGTGTTTGGCCAAGCTTTTAGAAGGAAAAAAAGTATTTTTGAGGAGAAGCAGAAGCAGTTTTGGAGAAGCAGAAAAAAGTAGCTTCTCTCCAAAAGCACTTTTGAGAAAAATATACTTAGAAGCAGTTTTCAAAAGCTTGGCCAAACACTAATTACTGCTCAAAAGTACTTTTTTAATTAATTAATCAAATACAAACTACTTCTCACCAAAAGCACTTTTTTTAAAAGTACTTTTAAAAAAAACACTTCTCAAAATAAGTTGATTTTAGAAGCTTGGCCAAATGGGCTAGTAGACTTTAGTCACATGTACCATGTTTCTAAGAGCCATAAAGCAAATCTATCATCCCCAAAACTCAAAAGACCAAGAGATTATATTTTTAAATTTGTTTTATTTGCCAAAGTTTTGATAATGGAAAGTATTTTTGTGTTACTTTATTGTTTCGATATTAGATACATAAATAATAATAATTTTTATAAGATATTCCACATAATTCTAAGGACTTATATGATACATAATTTCTTCTTTTATAAAATTAGCTAAAGCGGAATAAACATTTTATCAATTTTAGGAACTTCTTTTTTTTTTGTATCTCAAACACTTTGTTTAATGCTACATATTTTAATCTTTTAAGACTTTATATTCATTGATATTAAAAACACGCGCAAAGCGCATACCCTAAGACTAGTATTTAGTGTTTAGATCTACATATACATCTTAATATTCATACGTGCATTTAAATTTAGACGTCTTAATCTTAATAAAAATATATGAGGCCTTATTGTCATTGTAAAACTCAATACCTAATAGCAGTACTAATTCTAATAAAACTAACCTCCGTTACTATGATTATAGAACAAAAGAGTACAAAAAAGAAGGTACATAACTACTACAAATTATGATCTAACGAAGATTAGGGACCTCTTGTCGCATTTGGCCAAATCGAGGTCAAATATTGAGAAACTATTTTCCATATAGTGTACACCAAAATCTGGTAAATTAACTTTGAAATCTAAAATTAGACTATTAAAATAAAAAATTATGAATAAATAAAACTTTTATGGCTTAATTAATCTAACTTCTAGGAGCAAATATGAAGCAACTAATAAAGTTTACCAATGAGTTACTAGTATAATTTATCTTATGTTTTCTTTCTTATGTTATTCTAGTTCTAGTACTAGTATATCTGAAATGCTCTTTTGACAAATGTCCCGCATAGAAGTATTTTTGACCCGCTAAAAGAAAAACCCCCAAAAACAATTGCTTCCGGGCTTAACCCCACAGTATCAGTACTCATTTGATTTGAATTTTAAAGTATTTGACGAAATGCCTGAATGATTTTTGCTCTAAACCCAGTAGATTCTTTCCCATTTTCTTCACCATTGAGTTACAAGAGTAGGCATAGTTGATTGAGGCTATTCAGCCATGACAAGCTCTTGGCAGAGGAAGGAGCTTCCCTTTCTCATTCTCTATGCCGTTGGGTTTTACTTTATCATCATTCGTCGTTCTCTCCAAATTTCTCACGGTATTCTCTCATTTTCCCCCTTGTCTCTGTGTATTGAATGGACAAATAAATTATTCCTAATCCATCTTTTATTTGGTTAACTGAATCTGCAGATCATTACACCAAACTTTATGGGCTTCGACCTGGCTGGATCGCTGATCGACTCAATGTATGCTAATTTTGTTTTTTTTAAACCATTTTCGAATTCTCCTTATTTAGGTTGCTATTGCTACTGGTTTTTTGTTATAGTAATCCCTCTATCCTAATTTTTGTGGCATAAGTACTTTAGGAGTCAACTAGCTTCTTCTTTGACCACTAGTCTTTCATACATATTTTATACCAGAGAAAATTGTGATTTTTAGTAGTAATTTTTTTTGACGTAGTTTCGAAATAATGTATTTGATTGGTGGAAAATATTTTCTCAGAAGGAAAAACATTTTCCACAAAAAGGGAAGAATTACTTCCTTCACTTATGAAGTAATTTCCTATACAAATATCCTTATTCTTACTGTAACTTACTTGAACTAATACTTAGAATTTGTTCTCACCCTTTAATAGTCAACTATCACCGACCCAACTTGTTTGAGACTGAGGCATAGTTTTTGTTGTAGAATTGTCAAATCATTTTTCCCGTAGTTGATCCAAATAATGATTTTCCAAGGTTGAACATTTTCTGTAGAAAATATTTTTCACGGATAACATTTTCTCCATACCATACGCATGTATGAAAATTTTATTCCAAGAATTAAGGTGTGATTTTTGAAGTAGCATATTAAATTAGATGCATCGACTCTGGTACGCACCCCGCTATTATTTTTCAGACAGAGGGAGTAGTCATTGTTGTATCAATTGTGCATCTAGTAATATTTTAAATATTTTCATCCTCTTTGTTAAGTTTTGCTCTATTGTTAGGATGTATCAGATGCTCAGTGGAGAAATTTTCGGGGCAACTTGCTGATTCTTACCTTGGTTTTTGGAATCTTCGCTCTAGTGGCTACTGCATCTAGATCATATGGCCTAAAAGCAAAGGGAATGTCAATCGTTTGGCTTTTACTGTCTATGGCTTATTTGTCATATCTCCATGGAGCTTGGTGTGTTTTCTATTTTAAAATTTAAAAAGTAATATTTTTCCATTGTGGGTCTCGGGATTCCTTTGTGACGTTCTGGTTTTGCTGCAGCATTGTGTACATCTTGTCAATTGCTTCAGCTAATTATCTTCTAGTTAAGGTTTGTATTGTGGAATTTTAGTTTCATATTCTATTGTTGATATAGAGAATATATGATATTCAAATCTGCTAGCTTTCCTTTGGAGATTTAATTTTTAGCTGTGTTGCAGATATTTTGCATCTTTCTGCAAGAGCTACAACTAGACAATTTTCATTCCATAGTGCTGGATGTGGAGTATTTTCATAACTAAAATTATCTTTATTGTTAAAGTTGCGGAAAATAGTCCCACATGACAAAAGAAGTTATTCTGTTTTTATTTACTATACCTTTGTATCTGCCAGTGTTGTCAAAGGCGCGCTTAAGCCCTGAAGTGAGGCTCAAAACATGTTGAGCACTTCACCTCGCTTTGTCGGCACTTTAGTATCTCATCAAGGCTCTTAGGCATACTTTTACTTGCCAATGAGTGGAATCCTGAAAAGGCAACATTAAACTATTAATATTTCACTTTATCGTAAAAATTTTCCAATTTCTTTGTCCATATATTTGTTATTCATGGTTATAATTATTAGTCTTAGACTACATATACATATTTTACTTTTTCTCCAGTTGCGCCTTTTTTTTATTAAAGCCCATGCTTTATTTGCGCTCAGAGCTTTTTTGCGCTTTTCGCCTTTGATAACACTGGTATCTGCAGGTATGCGGAAGGACCAAATATGTCTTCCTGTTGTGGATATTTAATCTTGCATTTTTAATATGTAACCGTGTTTATGGAGGATATCCATTTTTCCTCTTTGGGTAAGTTGTCTTTGGTCATTCACAAGCTGCATTTGACTATGATGTGATTTATCTGAGTCCAGAAATTATGTTATTTTAATACTTCCGATGATCTTATGTCTATGTTGTAGGCCAAAGTGGGCCTACTTGGACAATTATCGAGGCACATTTAGGTGGCATATATGCTTTAACTTTGGTATATACTCTCTATCTGTCTAATTTTAAGTTGCATGCATGTTTTATTTCCGTCATTTATCACCTCATCCGTTCTCTCAAATAACTACCCCTTCTTGGTTGATCTAAAAATGAGTCTTCTTTCTGGGGACAAAAGTCTTGCTGTGGTACTTTTGGGATATCAAATAAAGATTCTATGCTGTTTGACATTTTTTCAGTATGATGCCGTAAAGATAAGATTGAACCATATTTTATTCCAAAAATAATCTTTATTTTAGTCCCCTGAAGAGAACAAGTTCATTAAAGGGGTAAAATCTCTCTATATTAGGACCCACTTCCATTTAAATATGATAAAGCTCAACTGTTCCCCTATGCTCATGTCCAATCTATTTAGTTGATTTATTACAGGTGACACATAAGAAGACATATTGAGGATCTTGAAACATAAAGAAGTAAAAACATAGTTCATGGTGGTCGGTGGATAAGGCAATCCTCGGCAATTGTTGTAATAGTATCACACTTGATGACCTTTATAGTGTCCTTGCTTACAAGGTTTCCTGAGTGCAACTTTATGTTACATATGCATAATAGCTGACAAAGTGAAAAGTTTGTTGCTTTATGAGAAGTTAGGATTCATGCCTATTATTTCTTAAGGAAAACTCCAAGTTGTGCTCTTTAATTTAAAAATAAAAGGTACTTTACCTGCTCGCAATATGTTTGTATCAAGATCCCATTTTACGGGGTAAAAAAGATTTGGTTTTATTTATCTTTCTGCCTAGCGCAAAGGTGCTATGTAACGTGCCTGTTTAGAACTGCAAATGTACCAAGAAAGAAAGTGAAGGTCCTGTAGCGTTTAAATAATAATTCCCTGTTATACTTTGCTGACAAAATGGATAGAAGCATCTTCATTGGTTATCTGAAGTTTTAAGTGTATCTATTTTGCAGTTGTCCTGCGAATGATTAGCTTTGGGTACGACTACCATTGGGCAGGTCATGATAATCGCTTTGACCTAGAGGTATGTTGATGGTAAGGTGTCCATTCGAAAGTGCTGTCAATTATGTACATCCTTGTTGCCATCGTAGATTCTTCCTTTAGTACTGCATCATGAATACTTTACTTAAGAGATCTCCTTTATCTCACAGCATAATATCTTTGCATGAACATGCGTGTTAAGAGAAAGTTGCCATGTGCTGCTGATAGATGGTCTCCATTTACTTAGTTCTCTCAATAGGGTAGATACCACTTCAAGCATCAATTTCCTGTATGAGCTCATTGATTGGATATTGGAATCTTATCTTCATTGTTTTATCCTATATATAGTGGTTAACAGTTGATGAATGCAATCACATAAAATGAAGCCTTTATCTGTTCTGATATTAGTAGTTACGGTGATTACAGAAGCATGTTCAGCGTTGCAATAATTGCTCATCAGGAAAAACATGCTACCGGCTATTACAGGTTAGCCGGTAATTCAATTGCTAGATTCTAAATGTATCTAGCTCTCTACGTGTCTGAACCATCTCCCCCCTTTGCAGGGAAGGAGTCTCAAAAGCGACACATTCTCCTTTACTATATACTTGTGTTACCTGATTTATGCACCTCTTTATATTGCTGGACCAATTATTAGCTTCAATGCATTTGCTTCACAGGTAAAGATGAATTTGCTTTTGCACACTTTTTCTTCTTTTATGTCCTTATATTTGTGCAGAAGATACTGTCATAGCGTAGAGAATATGAACATATATGCTGTTGAATAACTGTACTCGTGTCAGTCCCCTCCATTTAAAAATCAGTAATTTTCTATCTGGAGGGCCATGTGCCAGAAGGAATGACAGGTTGTTAAGAACCATTCCTTCGGCGAGATCACTATTATTTTTGTGTGGTACATCTTGAATCTGTTCTTATTTTTGGTGTGTACTTCTCTTCGGTATAGCTGATTGTCCCAGTAGGAATTTGAGCAATGAATTTGACCACTTTTCTTTTCCTTTACTCTAACCAAGAATCTTGTGAACTGCATGACCTTCATCAATCTCATTGTTTATTGATGTTACTGTCATTGCAGTTGGATACTCCTCAGAAAACATACTCAGTACAAGATGTAGTGTGGTATGGACTACGCTGGATTTTTAGCTTGATGCTAATGGAGACAATGACACATTTCTTTTATTACAATGCTTTCGCCATCAGGTGAGTATCTTATGGTGTTCAAACAACCCCAATTTCTTTGAACTCCTATCTGGCCTTGTGATTGAATCTTGTTAAATTTGCAGTGGAACATGGAAATACTTATCTCCATTGGACATCTTCGTCATTGGGTATGGAGTAAGTGCTGGAACTTATAATGCTAGAGCCACTTAACTCATAGAGTTCCCTAGTAAACATAATTGTATGTGTGTCTCAAAAATGAATAATTGAAAACAGCAGCTTGCAGTTATTGGTCATAAATCCTTTGAACAGCTTGATCTAGGTCGGAGTAAATGCTGGTGTTTAAATTTAGAGCTACTTAGGTCATAGGTGTTAGTGCTGTTCTGTGTGTTTTTATAAGCAAAATACATGAATTTTTTTCTTGAAAGGTAAAAATTGTGAAGGAACAGATGAATCTCAAAGCAAGCAAGATCTGTGCTTTTTCACTCCCCTAGTTCCATATTTAAATGTTTTGGCTTTATTGAGTTTTGCTGCGCATGTCTTTGATTTATCCAGTTTTGCCACATGGAATATTTTTCCTTAATGATGCACAACTCCAAGAGTCTAACTGGAATGTGGACCGTTGTTCTTTAACCATTTAAAGACTTAAAAAGTATCACTTATTCTAAAACCTTCAGATACTTTGAGGCTCTGTCTTTAGATCCCTGCAGATGCACACTGACCACCATTCTTCAAGTGTGATATTCTATTTCTCTAATTCAATGCTGAGGTGGTGAAATGTTTGTACATATTTGTATGCTACCTCTTTTCTTTCTACAGAGCTGCTCAACTAGAAAATTCAGACCTATTTTATTTATACAGATATATATAAATGCAACACCTCTGAGGTGCTCTATGTAGTGAGGTTCAATCCTTTCATTTGCCTTTAAACTCCCCAAGCGTGGAAGGGAAAGGCCCTTGCAAATAGTACCTTATGGTTCAACATCTAAAGGAGAATTTTATAAGCAAGTCAAACGAAAGAACACCAACTATCATCAACAAGGAATTGCTGTTAAATCTGATTCTTTTCCCTCCACGGTTTCTTGTATTTCCCTCATTCTTATATTTACTTAAAATGTTTATTCTCTCAAGCATCTTTTTTGGTATTTGTTATTGAAGTGCCAATGGTCTTTCAGACTATCTCTTGAGTTGCTGATTTTCCATTTAATAAGGTGTAACATTACTAATCTCTACGATAAAAAGAGCAGGTATTGAATTTCATGTGGCTCAAGTTTTTTCTGCTTTGGCGCTACTTCAGATTCTGGTCACTGGTAAATTTTGCAGTCATGCTTCTTTTGCCTTTCTACTCGTTCCTAAGCTGTAGCTCCTTATGCTTATTGGAGACGTATGGTCTCCGCAGCATGTTAATCATATATCTGAGGAGAAGCCTCTTTTCTACCATAATATTTGTCCAGGTCAATGGCATTGAGGCTCCTGAGAATATGCCAAGGTGTTTAAATAATTGCTACAACTTGGAAAGTTTTTGGAAAAACTGGCATGCCTCCTTTAACAAATGGCTTGTTAGGTACTGTTCTCAATCTTTAGACTTGCTTTATCTGAGCATCTGTCTCGCACTGACACTAAGATTTGGTATAATGTGTCTACCTTTAGATATATGTATATTCCTCTTGGAGGTACACAGAGAAAACTGCTAAATGTGTGGGTCATCTTCACGTTTGTTGCTATATGGCATGATTTGGAGTGGTACTGTTTCTGCAATGAACTCCACTTTGTATTACTGTACTAGGCTTAGACTTCACCTGACAACTTGTTTGCAATTGGCTTCAGGAAGCTTCTTTCTTGGGCATGGTTGACATGCATATTCTTTGTACCAGAAATGATGGTAAAATCGGCAGCGAACGCTCTCAAGGTTATGCCATTCAATGCTTAATTCGTAGTTCTTTTTGTTCTATGCATGCCGGTTTTTATTTTATTTTATGACTGATTATCTTTTCTTCTTGGTGCCATGTTTCTTGAACCTATTGTACGCACCAGGTGGAGAGCTCTTTTGGCAAGTTCCTTTGCCGTGAACTTAGTGCTGTTGCTGGGGCTATCACCATCACTTGTCTCATGGTTTGTCTGCTGAATTATTAGTCAGTCAAAATAGCATGCTTTTATATTATTTTATTGAGTTAATACCTAAAAAACCCTTAAACTATTCCACGTATCGCAACTTTAATACTTAAATTGTTGGATGTTGCTGGTACCCCCAAAACTATATCATTTCCTGTCTAAAATCCCCCTGCTGTGCCAAGTGGCATGGAGAGTGCACTCTCTTTGTAGTGTGTGGAGCTAGAGATTAGGCCAAAAAGAGTATACATGTGGTATTTTTCATTCATTGTTTAAATTAATTATTTTTATCTCTTATTCGGTATTTTTTCTTTTTCTTATTCAGTTTTTTCTTCTTCAAATCTTTTGCTAATGACATTAAACTTGTTGATTCCCATAACCTTAAAATAATAGTAACATCAAAAAATAATTAATCTATTTTGAAATCACGACTGCATTTTATCATATAAATAAACTCAATTAAAAAAGATAACTTCTAATTTTTTTTGATAACCGTGGTATCCGGGCTAGGTTGCATGCACCTCGACTAATTCCGCAAGATACCTGCCACCTCCTATCAGCAACAGTACAAGGTAACTCTGTCCACCAAGGTTTGGACTGATGGGAAGAAATCACCTAGTGTTTTTGTGTTCGCTGGGATTTGAACCTGAGACCTCGTACCCACTTCATTAACTACTAGGCCATACCCTTGGGTGCAGTAATATAGCAGTAATACCAAAAAATTAACAAAAAAGAAACAAAAAATTGAACGTTTAAGCATAGATTTTTTTCTTTCTTATTTTTTCTTTCTTGTTGCCTTATCTAAATTTAGTGATTTTTTTTCCTTTTGCAGAACCGATACTTTTTGTTTATAAAAATAAATCTAGTTGAATATCCATATTCGTAAAATAACGGTAAAACAAAATAATAATAATAATCAATAACAATAAACCTAATTGCAAATTAGAATCGAATTTAATCAATAATATTAAACCCAATTGAAAAGATTGAACATTAAAATGTACTTAAAATAAATATTGTTCACGTAAGGTTATGTCTTTTTAACAGAGTCTTATCATTATTGATGTAATTCATTTGTGATTGGCAACTAGGTTTATCATTTTCTTTGATTAAATTATTTTTAGTATTACTATTATTTTAAGGTTATGGATTTCAACTAGTTTACTGTTATTAGCAAAAGATGTAGAGTTTTGAGGAAAAAAAAGGTAAAAGAGAAAAGAAGAAAGAAAAATAACTAATAAAATTAATTAATTTTGAAAAATAAATATAAAATGCGACATGGATGCTCTTTTTGGTCTATTTTCTAGCTTTTACATATTACAAAAAGAGTGAAGTCACTCTCCATGCCACTTGCACTGTTGGAGTTTTTTAGATAAGAAATGTTATAGTTAAGTGTAACAACAACATTCCATAGTTTAAGTATTGAAGTTGCATAACGTGGATAGTTTTTTTTTGGTTGTGTGTGTGCATGTGTGTGTGTGGGGGGGGGGGGGGGTTGTTTAGGTATTAACTCTATTTTATTTTATGCATTTAAACCGGATTGTGGTATTATTTATTCGACTAAGTGTACCGCAAAAGTTAAGCAAGTAGTTCTGAAGCATAAAACCTTCCAACTTGAATTATTGTTTCTGCTAAAAAAACTGAAAACAAAAACTAATGTTGCTCTTTCAGAATGATAAAGTTGTTCAAATTACAGTACATAAGACTAGAAATATGAAGAATTTGGATATTTCTGCATATCAAGATTCAACCATATGACTTATTGCAGAGTGTCACTAATTATTTTCTGCACTTTATGATCGTAACATATTGTGCATGATGAGCACTCATCAGCACATGCAAATGCATTGCAACAATGCCACAGCTCGTAGCCACAAGGTGGGATGAGAGAAATTGAACTTCTGATTGACCTTTCCCTAGTGTGTGTTTAGAGGGGTTAAGCAGACAACTTTTATGTTTCAAAGGTCTTCGTGTTGCATCTTAGCGGACGTTTTGCTAGCTAAAGCTGAAATGGTTAGATTTTGTCTTAACCACACTGCTTTGTCATCAGGTGGCCAATCTTGTTGGCTTTGTCATCGGACCGTCCGGAATCAACTGGTTTCTTTCTAGATTTCTTCAGAAAGAAGGTACCGTGTCTCATTTTACTTGATGCTTGTCTATTAGATTGATGTAGGTGCAGAGATGACAAAATATTCCATGTTTTAGGACTCCCGACACTTGGTGGCATGTTTATTACGTTTTACGTTGGCACTAAGGTAGGACTCTCCAAATGCATCTAATTCACTTTGAACTTCCTCGATGCTTTTTATCATGCTATGAATCTTATAATGCAGCTGATGTTCCATATATCTGAAGCTAAGAAAAATGCCCATGGTAGATGATACAAAGATTTGTTCCTGTCCGACTGAGCAGAAAAACATAGTGATGCAAGTGAGGAAGCTTTCAAGCAATAATTGTATTGTATCACGAGGCGTATTGCTTGGTATGTTTCAGGATTTTTTTTGGGTCTTCGGACAGCGAGGTGGCCTTTTAGCTGGGTATTTCAGTATTCGTCTATTTTAAGTTTTATGTTCACCAGATTGGTCAATGTGAGCTCGCCAGGTTGCAGTTTTGTGTGGATAACTCGGGTCTTACCACGGCAAGAATGGGGCTAAGTGGGGTACAAAATTTTTGGAGTTCGCTGCAAGCCTACATTGGGTGAGCGTGTGCGCAGTTTGTGGTCTTTCAATGATCTATTGTGATATATTTGACAACTCGAGCCAAAGGGTAAAAGACAGAAAATAGCAAGTTATTTTCTTTACAGGCGTTTGTATTGTGGTTCTTGGCTTCTTATCAAACGGGCCATCTCTCGTACGGGTATTCTAAAATTGCTTCAATTCATTTCAAGCTACAATACAATTGTCTCTCTTAAACTGCTTGTGATCTGAAAGTCCAAACCTTGCTAAAAGGGTTTTAATCATGATTAACAGCAGAACAAATACACTGCAGTGAAATATTTCAGCAAATTGACAAAGACACGTAAAATTATAATGCCTGCATCCAAATTGGATACTCGTGTTTAAACGCAACAAAAAAGATAAAGCTGAATGCAAAGATGTTTCAGTGATTTTATCAATCCCATTTTATGGTTTAAAGCAGAACAAGCTCAAAAAAGTAGAATTTTAGTATACTATGTGAGGAGTATCTCTACCTGGTTGGTCTCAGTTATCAAGACTTATCTGATCTTTTGTTCCTTTTGGTGACAAAGAAGTCAAGTGGCCTTTTCATCACATGCAATATACTTGAGCAAAGTGGAGAAATCCTTACTTTGGATATTTCTCTCTTTTAGGTCTCAAAAGTAAGATCACCTCTAATGGAAATTGTGATGGTTTCCTTTT
Organism: Nicotiana attenuata; assembly: GCF_001879085.1. Lineage (NCBI taxonomy): Eukaryota > Viridiplantae > Streptophyta > Magnoliopsida > Solanales > Solanaceae > Nicotiana > Nicotiana attenuata. The sequence goes on from NW_017672173.1 coordinate 56,280, forward strand.
GATCTAAGCATATGCTTTAGTGGAATGAAATGATTGTGTAGTTCCAATGCTTTTCATGAGTGTTACCCTTACATTTCAAAGACAGATGTTTTTGCATCCTATTTTGTGTGTACAGAAAGTTAACAGCAGATAAATAGAATAAGGAAAAGAAAGAGGCCTTATAGTATCAGCACAACTATAAGATTTTATATTTCAGCCTGTCTGATTTTTTTTTAAAAAAAAAAAAATACTATTTTGAATAAAGTGTCTCTCATTCAACTGAGTCCTCTACAAAGGCTTGCGGATTCTCCAGATTATTCAGCCAAATAACAGGGAAACATAAGTCTAAATTAACAATTAGCCTACATCTCTTGGAATAACTTGGAGTTCAGTGATTTATCTTTTTCCAAAAATGTATTGAGATATATTTTTAGTGCTATGATTTTCTGATGGATGTAAACCTGTGCTATTTAATGTCTTAGGCCTTTTCTGCTGTCTGAATTATTGATCGTTGGGCTCCACGATTCATTAATTCTCACATCAAATACGACTAAGAATTCCAAGATTCATAAACTGACAAGCATGATGTTATTGTATTTGAGATCGTGTATTCGTGTGCATTTGATTTGCTTGGCGTTTACCTTCTGTTTTATGCTGAGTTGAAAACGATAGTCGTTGATGATTAGGTTCTCAATGACCAGTAAAAGGAAACTTATTGGCCATGAATTGTATTCATTGTGTTTGTTTCATTGACAAAACACATGAGGGAGAAAACCGACTCTAGCACTCAATTGTGTCAACGAGTGAAAATCACAGGGATACTATGGTTCAAATTTGAGTAAAGACAAAAAGGCTAGGTGATTAATTTTTATCTGCTTAAGCTTTGGTGGCAGTGGCAGAATTACACCGATACTTGTGATACTAGTTGGTGACAGATGCTCATTGAAATAATCAAGCTAGGGTCGGACACCATCACTATAAATAAAACATAAAAGTACTATAAATGTTTTCTGGGCCTTATTCTATTAGAAATAGACCAATTATTCTGAAACCATGGACTCCTGAATTTGATTTCAGTCAAGAGTTTATGACAGAGATACCATTGTGGGTGAAATTTCCCAAATTGCCTATGAATTGTTGGGGTTGTGGATCTCTGGGCAGAATAGCTAGCGCACTGGGGAAACCATTGTTTGCAGATGAATGTACGACTAAACAAACAAGGATTTCCTATGCCAGAATGTTAATTGAAGTCAATGTATCAAAACCACTCCCTGACACAATTGTGGTTATGGAGCCAAATGGGAAGAAATTTCAGCAGGAGGTGGTGTTTAAATGGAAGCCTCAGTTCTGCCCTCAGTGTTTAACTATAGGGCACGTTTGTATGAAGCAGCCTGAGCAACAAGGAAGACAAATGCAAAATAGAAGAAGAGATGAGCAGAAAAAAGTGATCCAGGAATGGAAACCTAAAGATGTTCCCTCAAAGAGCCAATTGACAGATACACAGCAATCAACTCTGGTTGCAATCAATCAACACAAAGATGGTACGAACAAACTGCAGCAAATGGATAAAGGAACACACAGCACAGATACAACACCTGTGGAAGGGTCAAAGAATGCATCTAAAGGCAAGGAGCTACCTAGTCCAGAGCTGAACTTGATTAATTTCCCACAATTGAGTGCTGTCATGTTGAGTAATGCAAAAAATGGGAAGACTGGAGCAACACAAAGGGAGGTACAGAGAATGAGACAAGTAGAACCACCTGAACCAGGTGGACCTATCACTGCTCAATGACCTGGTTGATATGGAACATTAGGGGTGTGAATAAAGTGTATAAACAAAAAGAGTTGAGAAAATATATAAGGAAAAAAAATATTAAACTCCTGGGGCTGCTGGAAACCAGGGTTAAACATCAGAGGTGGTCAAAAATAACTTCAAATATTGCACCAAACTGGGGGATAGTGAACAATTACTCTGCTGCAGCAAATAGGAGAATTTGGGTGATGTGGGATCAAGGAGAATATAGTATAAATACCCTAAAGGCGGAGGCTCAGTTGATACACTGTGAAGTTAGAGATACTGCTTATAAAATTCAATGTGTTCTAACCATTGTATATGGCTTTAACACTGTAGAAGAAAGAAGAAGTCTATGGTCAAGTTTGCAAGATATATCAAGCAACACTAACTGTCCTTGGTTAGTTTGTGGAGACTTTAATGCAATCTTAACTACTGTAGATAGAAGAAGCTGCCATCCAGTGACTTTTAATGAGGTTAGAGAGTTTGCAGATTGTATAAATTACTCTTTACTAAATGAACTACAATGGAAAGGGGACTATTATACCTGGACAAATAAACAACAGGCAGGGGAAAGAGTCAGTAGCAAAATAGACAGGGCTTTTGGTAATCATGACTGGATGATGAAATGGGGTCATATAGTGTTAGAATATGATTTGCCTAACATATCTGATCATGCACCTATGCTGTTGACATTGCACACTATGAACCAAAAGATCAGAGTTCCCTTCAGGTTGTTCAATATATGGGGAGAGCATGCACAATTTCTGGAAATAGTGGAGGCACATTGGAAGAAACAGTTGAATAATGATCCTATGAAGAATGTTTGGAACAAGCTAAAGGCAATGAGATCAGCTTTTAGGCAATTGAATCAAAAGGAGTTTCAGGCAACTACAGAGAAAATTGACAGGACAAGAGAAGAACTTCAAAAAGTTCAAGCAGCAATGGGAGCAAACTATGATGATACTCTAGTGACAAAGGAGAAAGAAGCCCTAATGCAGTTAGAGAAATGGAATCTGGTTGAAGAAAGTATTCTAAAGAAGAAGTCTAGAGCTCAATGGATACAATTAGGGGATTCAAACTCTAAATATTTTGCTGCAGTCATGAAAGAAAGAAGTCATAGAAAGCAAATCAGAGACCTCAAGTCTTTACAAGATGGTCATCTGGTATCTGAACCTAATGAGTTGAAAGAAGAAATTGTGACCTTTTATAAAGGATTGATGGGAACCTCAAATTGCTATCTCAAAGCTGTCAATAAGATTACAATAAGGCACCTAAGCTTAATCATGATCAACAGGTGTTGCTGTGTGCTCCAGTTACTGACCAGGAGATAGCTGATGGACTAGAAGAAATTGGAAATGATAAATCCCCTAGGTTAGATGGATATAATGCCTACTTCTACAAAAGGCATGGAAAATTGTTGGTCCTGAGATCACAACAGCAGTAAAGAGATTCTTTGAAAGCAACAAGATGAATAGAGCTATTAATTGTACTTTTATCACTTTGATACCCAAGAATGATCATCCTGAGACTGTGAAAGAGTACATGCCAATTGCTTGTTGCACTGTGTTATACAAAATCATCTCCAAAGTCTTGCATCAGGACTCCAAAAAGTCATTGCTTCAATTGTGTGTGAGGTGCAGACAAGATTCATCCTAGGAAGGAAAATTTTTGATAACATATTTCTTGCTCAAGAATTGGTGAAAGCCTATACAAGGAAAACTGTATCTCCTAGATGCATGATAAAAATAGACCTCCAAAAGCCCTATGATTCTGTGGAATGGGTGTACCTGGAGAAAGTCCTAGATGAGCTAAACTTCCCTAGAATGTTTACTGGATGGATCATGGAGTGTGTGAAAACTGTCAATTATTCAATTATGGTGAATGGAGAACCTACAACTCCTTTCAATGCAGCCAAAGGACTCAGGCAGGGAGATCCAATCTCCCCATTCCTCTTTGCAATTTCCATGGAATACCTCAGCAGGAATCTAAATGATGTGAAAGAAAGCCAAGAATTCAAGTACCACCCAAAGTGCTCTAAACTATATTTGACTCACTTGTCTTTTGCAAATGATTTGTTATTATTCTCTAAAGGTGATGTTAAATCAGTGACTACCCTTCATAGATGCTTTCAAGATTTCTCAGATGTTTCAGGCCTCCAAGCCAACAAAGAGAAAAGCTCTATTTATTTTGGAGGGGTGACCCCAGAGGTGCAGGAACAAATCCTAAGTTTTCTAGGATTCCCTAAAGGAGAACTCCCCTTCAGATATCTGGGAATTCCTTTAGCAACAAAAAAGATCTCCTTAATCTAGTGGCAACCATTGATTACCAGGATGGTGGCTAAAATCACCTCTTGGACTGCTAAGAAGCTGTCATATGCAGGTAGAGCCCAACTAATCCAGACTGTCCTCTTTGGTATTCAAGCTTACTGGGCACAACTGTTTGTTATACCCTCGAAAGTGATAAATACAATTGAAGCCTACTGTCGAAGCTACTTGTGGTCGGGCACAAATACAATCACTAGGAAGGCTTTAATTGCTTGGGAGAAGGTCTGTACTCCAAAATCAATGGGTGGTCTAGGCTTGATGAACATGAGAGTATGGAATAAAGCTGCAATAAGTAAAGCTAGTTGGGATATAGAACACAAAAGTGATAGGCTATGGATTAGATGGCTACATGCATACTATATCAAGAACCAACAATTTGCTCAAATGGCTATCCCTCAACAAGCTGGATGGATGGTAAAGAAGTTGTTTGAGGCAAGAAACTCATTGCCACTGATACAAGTCAACAATGCAGGGAGTGTAATCAAGCAGATCTATTATCAGTTACTGGGAAACAATGCAAAAATATCATGGAAAACACTGAGGTTTGGCAATAATGCTCGACCAAAAGCACAATTCACAGTATGGTTGCAAATGCAGGGCAGGCTTCTAACTGTAGATAGAATTGCTTCTTGGGGTGTAAGTGTGGATCATGAATGCAAGCTGTGCAACAACCAAAATGAAACAAGAGACCATCTCTTCATGGAGTGTCCTTATTCTATCAAAGTCTGGGAGGGGTACTAAAATGGATGCAGGCCCCAAGCTTCAGAACAACACAATGGGAACTAATGGAAAAGTGGATCATCCAAAGAACAAAAGGTAAATCGCAGCAAGCCCAGATATTCAAGATGGCCTATACAGAATGGGTGCATGCAATATGGATTGAAAGAAATCAACGGAGATTCGAAATGAGATCAAGGAACGCAGAACAAGTAGTGAAGGAAATAGCATACGTGTGTAATGTCCGAGCTCCTACTAGAATTAAAGAAAAGGTTAAACAATTTTGTATTTGTTAGCCTAGTAGAAAATAGTTTCTTTTCAGTCCTATAGTTAGATAGCAGACTGAGTTGTAGTCGTGCTATGGCTCTTTACTTGTAAATATTCTGGTAATTAAAAAAAAAATTTAATTACCAAAAAAAAAGAGAAAAACGACATTTAGCTTCAAAATTTGGTCAAAATAAAACTTTAGTGGATCCCACGTGAGAAGAAATGGCTTAAGTCGTAGCTGATAGACTGGAATTCACTAAGCTATAAAATATGAAAAAGCAATACTACTATTTTCTTGTGTAGGGATGCATCCATGTTAGGCATCTTGGCGCATAACATTCTTTTCAACAATTCCCTTTTCATATATATGATGTACTGATCAGCCATAAATGTTTAATGGTTTATCCATTGATTGATGGGTCCAAAAAACTGAACATAATCCTCAAAGATTTCATTTGTAGTGTGTAGTTGTTTTCCACCCTTTAACTTTTTCGAGACTCATCTTTCATTGAACCAGAAAAAAGATATCAAACTTTGAAGTTGACAACTGATTGTACCTTTATTTAATTTCCTCTCCTGCTTCATTTTTTTCTCATGGCTTATGGGTTAAATCTGAAATTGTGATTATCCCAGAATAGAGAATTTGTGTTACTGCCTCTTGTTCTCTTTATGTTGTATTGAGACCAGGTCTCGTGTTTCATGACCAAAAAAAGCTATGCACAATAGTCTTGATCCAAAGGTAAAAAGAAAGAACAAAGCAAAAAAATATTTGGAAAAATAATCTAAAAATATAGGTCTAGGTACCTTTTAAACAGTTTTCTGCAGGTTTATATTACCTCAGTTTTATCCGTATGGATATAGATTTGGTGGAAACTTGAAAAAAGAGTTTTTGAAGTTGTGTTGAAAAATAAATTTTGGAAGTTAGACGTTATGTTTGGACATATATTTTATTTGAAAAAAGTTGAAGTTTTGTACTCCCTCCGTTCACTTTTACTTGGCACGTTTTGACTTTTCACGTCCCTTAAGAAATAACAAAATGAAGTGCATAATTTATCATGATACCCATATTAATATGTATATTTTATTGGATTTGAGAAAATGATTTGAAATGAGTAATAAATACTGTGGGTATAACAAAAAAAAAATTATATTCTCTTGATATGCGTAAAGTGACAAGTAAAAATAAAAATTTATTTTTGGTATACCTGCCAAGTAAAAGTGAACGGAGGAAGCAAGTGAAAGAAAAAGTTTCACCAAAAAACTGTTCTAAATCAGTTTTTGGGAACTCTAATTTTTTTCTTCCAAAACTGATCATATTACAAGAACAAACCATTTTTGTCTGACATTTGTGACAGAGTCATATAAACTTGTCGCCTCTATATGATCATTGATGTCAGGAAAACATTCTCATGTGCACATAATACATCTCTGAAACTAACTGACTCTTTAGTGAAAATATGGATTTGCCGGATTTTCTAATAAAATGTAGACAGACATGACTTTTCCCACTTTATTTGACTGAAACTGTAGCATCACGTATAAAGGGAGCCTTGGCATAATTGGTAAAGTTGTTGCCATGTGATCAGGAGGTCACGGATTCAAGTCGTGGAAACAGCCTCTTGCAGAAATCCAGGGTAAGACTGCGTACGATAGACCTTTTGGTCCGGCACTTTCCCGAACCCCACGCATAGCGAAAACTTAGTGAACCGGGCTGCCCTTTAAACTGTAGCATTAAGTAGAAGTTATTATGTACTATCAATTAGTTCCAGATCAAATTAATGAGTTGAAGACAAAGCTATCAGTTTAAGGTTCCATCACAACAAGGGATTCAATAACAAAATCAAATGCAAGATCCAAAGCTTTTGATAAACAATTATCACAAAAAATCATCGTTTCACCAGACGAGAACGAGATTAGACAACTGAAGTATCTAAAAAGTGACCCAATTATTGCCTATTAATTATCAAAAAGGACTTACTTCGTGTAATTAATCATAAATGAAGAAGTTGTTATCTTGTCATTTTAAGTCCAAATTAATGTTGACACTGACTTAGTAGTTAGTACTACTTGCTATGCTCTGACAAGAGAAAACTTACAAAAATTTTGGGAACTTTATTGCAATTTAGAGAATATATCTCAGAATATGATCCGAAAAAGAAGTGTGAGAAAGACAGTTTATCAAACTCCAATGGATAGTTGAATAAATGTCTTTCCAAGTGGCCGAATAATTAAGGGGATTCAAGAAAATTCATACTTAGGATTTTTAATTTGTGACCAAAACCAATTTTTGAACCATTTGTCATTACCTCAAGTGGATTGAAAGGTTTTTATATAATAAAAAAAAACTCTTTTCTACTTAAACATTAGGAGTATAATTTTACGATGAAGGGGATTCACTAAATCCTTTATTGGTACAAATTGAAGTATCCACTAGTACTTTGTTGAAATAAATGGGAGCTTAATATAAAATGACAGCTCATTGCATTAAGCTCCCCTCGTGCACAGGATCCATTGTTAATGTGACCGCGTGCGGGGACTCGGTAGTGAATGCGACTGCACATACTGGCCATTGTCCTCTCGTACAGTATCTGTCGATGGGTCGCTAATTAACCATGGGCTAGCCATGGATCTTTATTGAATGACTTGACAGTTGACACCCGTAAGTCTAACGTGGTCTTATTATTGAATTGTTTTACACACCAAAAAGAAAAAAATTAAAAATAAAAAAGGAAAAGCGAAAGCTTAAATGGATACATCACGTTGGTCTTCACATTTCTGGTCAGGAGATATATCCGTTTTTCTTTCCTTTAATCAACTTGGAAGATCCTTCTTCTGAGTTGTATTTGTTATACTTAAAAAGAAGTGATCCGACAAAACAATCATCTTTGGTGGAGGTTCATGCATTCCTTTCTTTTTCTTTTTCTTAATGGAAATGGAGTCCTATTCTTATTGTTTTATACTCCTACTACTATTTAAAGTTATATGGGATCAGTGGCGGATCCAGAATTTTTAAATCGTGGGTGCTCAATTATTCTTGATTTGACAATTGCTACGCAGACTAGGTGCTAAGTTAATATATTTGTATAATTTACTACTTTTTCTATATAAGTAGTAGTGTTGTTTTCAAAAGCAATGGGTGCTTAAGCACCCATGGTAACTAACGCGGATTCGCCGTTGTATGTCATAGTTTGACTGTGCATGAAATTTAAGAAAATAATATTTTTAAAATTTGAGGTCTTAAATATGTCATACATTGTGTGACGTTTATATGAATTTTGACATGACATATGTTAAAGTTTATCATTAAATGCAAAAATGAAAAGTTTAAGTTTATTTTTAAATTTGTAAAAATGATGCTCTTTTTGAAATAAACTAATAAGGAAATAGTATTATATAAAATAGAACTTAGGGAACATGGAAGAAAATTTTAGTTGGATTTAACCCTGACCCCAGCCAAGAATTTGCTTTCAACTCCTTTGGACCCATGAAGTTCTACTTTACCTAGATTTGGCTTTGTTAGACAAGCCATGTAGGAGTGGGCAAAAGATGTTATATCTACTTTAGCATCAATGTGCCCACAACAACACCAACTTCAAAGACTAGATAATGCAATCAATAATTAGTAGGAATGAGCAGCAGCTTGACTGCCCTGGACATCTCACCAAGTACGATTTTGTATTTGCTAATTTTCAAAAGAGGAAAAGTTATCACAACTCAACAAAGAAAATAACAGCAAACTACTCAATTTCATTTGAAAAACTTCATTGTTCTTGAATTGGAAGGTCTAAACTAAAAGGAGTTTAATATGCATAGATTTTCTGGTGAATAATAAGTAGCTAGGTACTAGTACCAACCCCTATATGGCTAAGCCCTGTATATCTTTTTGACTTTGGGAAAGGGATGCTCCTAACTTTGATTCTTTTTTTCACTATAGCTTTAGTAGGCAGTCCAATTGGCTAACATCTGAAAGCTAACATAGTAACTACAAATTTAACCAGTGATATGACTCGGTTTACGTTTTCTACACTTAGGGTGTGTTTGGTAGGAAGGAAAATATTTTCTATGGAAAATGAAAAATGTTTTCATGGAAAAGAGTGGTTTTTCACTTATTTTCCCTTGTTTGGTTAGAGAGTAGAAAATATTTTTTTATGTTACTCTTCTCACCCCCTTCCCATAAGTCCCCATGTTTCCTTGCTGTCCCCCAAAATACCCAACGTTTTCAGGATTCTATTTTCGTCAACAATTTAAGTAACTATTTTTTAAAATTGAAATGAAAAGAAAGTACCTTTTTTGTTAAATTGAAAAAAAAATACCCTTTTGATGAAATGAAAAAAAAATCTATCTATAACATGAATAAGAGTTATGGAAAATATTTTTCCTTCTATTGATAGGGAAAATATTTTCCTCGAATTGGAGGAAAATGAGTTCACGAGAAAAATATTTTCCAAAATATTTAAGCCAACCAAACATGGAAAAATTGAAAAACATTTTCCTTTATACCAAACACACCCTTAGTTTAGTCAAGAAATGCAAATACTCAACCATTAGTTTAATTACTCAAGGCTGAAAGTGTTTAAGGAAACAAAAAGAGAAAGTACAAGTTAGTAATGTTATATATAGATTTTTCACATTCTCCCTACAAGACTAGACAATCACCATCAACATTTCGTTTAGGTCCGAAATAATTCTAATGTCTTATACCTCAATGCTACACAAGATGGGATGATTTGTGTTGTGTCCAATTTTCGCATGCACAGATTATAGAAGACCTGGTTCTTCTATGTGTTCTTTATACTACTATTGCGAAAATAACGAATGCGGAAGGTAAAGAACACAAGTATTTTTACATGAAAAACACCCGGCTCAAAATGTAAAAAAACTACGATCTACTACTCAGTAGGATTTTTTCCAACACTTCACTAAATCACTAAGCCAAAACAACATTTACAAAAACTCTTTGTAAACCTAAGGGATTACCTCTAATCCCTTTGTGGTGCTCTGAGTATTCAAGTTAACTTTAACTTGAATACTCATAGTACCTAATACAATTGCTTCTAGATAAAGCTGAAAGGTACAATTTGAAAACCACCTACTACAATGAAACTAGATTAAAAGACACACACTTGGAACTGGTTCTTCCATCTGGTTCATGTAGCTTCAGGTTCGCACACTTGAATCACACAAGAATTGCTTGCAAAGTGCCTTGCTATTTTGCTCTCAATTCACGTTTAAATTCAGCTTTTGTGCGTGCTTGTAGAGTGAGAACATCCTGTAATTTATAGAGTTAGTAGAATAGAAAATAACTAGAGTTCCAATGCGATACTCTTCCTTGGTGGAAGAGTTCTAGTTAACTTCAACTTCTAATTTCTTCCTTATCTTGGATAGTGTTCTCTTTGAGTAAGAAGTCCTTTTCCTGATCATTTATGCAACCTTTTCGATCAAGAGATATCTGATATAACAAGTTAAGCTTATCTCCCTCACGTGCATCCCTTATGCTTGAATCTGCCCATGTCTGTGTACACTGTGGATGGACCTAGTTCATGCTTGAGTTCCTTTGTCAATCTTCAAAACAAACTTCACTTGGACCAACAAATTCCACCTTTTTGATGATGACAAACTCTGTGCTTTTCATAAGCGTAGGCCTTGTTTCAACTCAGCTCAACATCAACACAAAATTAGAGCACTTTACCTTTTTAAAATCACTAATCATCAAGGACCAGGTTCATTAGGTTATACACATCACATTCCAAAGTAAAAGCACAACCTAATTCTTATTTTTGGCATCATCAAAAAGTTGCATAATCATGTTAGATAACCATATTTTAATAGAAATTACTCATGGCCACTGGGGCTACCTCAAATGCAATCATGGATTCAATTTTCTCTTATTAATCTAGGGATATTAGCCATCTAAGAAATATCAACAAATAATTAGAGCAAAACCAGTGAATTTTATTGATTGATAAGATCCTACCACAAAGCATAAAAAGAAATAAAAATACTAGATCATGAGCAAAAGAAACAAAAAAACCCCATCTGGGTCACCGGTTAGTCTAACTAGGCTAGGAGTCTTAAGGCTTGGAAGGACCAGGTTCTTGGTTATGGGCTTGAAGCAGTTTCAGTATATCCTGAAGAATGACATTATTTTTCTCCTTCTCCTTTGCCAGCTCAGCTCTAAGAGCATCTCTCTCAGTCTCCACTTCTGCCAACCTCTTCTTCAGCCTTTCAATTTATGCATCCTTAGTCCCACTTTCTTGCACCAAAGCTCGCACTTTGCTGTTCACAGGTACCTTTTTCGATGAACCAGGTTCTTTGGGAGTGGATTGGACTTTATAGTCACAAGCAGCTAGAGTCTTTGCCCCAAAATGATCCTTGCTTGTACCAACTTCCTATTTCTTGATGGGTACCTTGAAGTGTGCAAGTACAACCGTGAGAATAAAACCACAGGGAATGGCATGAGTTTTGATGCCATTTAGAGCCCTGTCAAGAAGCTGGATGATAAATCCAGGCTAATTAATTTGCCTCCCACTGTCCAAACATTCCATAAGGACCACGTCCATGAATGTGGCAATCACAACTTTGTTCACACATTCGAACAACACTTTATGGGGTGGTTTCATCTCACTTTTGTAAATAGCCTTGGGCTCAAGCTCCTCTTCATTGTCACCGAACGTCCTAGTGATGGCAAAGGCAGTAGGGAGATTCTCTAGACTTGGCCATTTGAGCTTCTTATAATCATTGTGCCCTTCAGCAGGTACACCTAAGATCTCTCCCAGTTCTTTATCATCCCTTAATGTTACTCCCTTGACCACTCTGGTGACCCTACCATCTTTGATCTCACAATTTGCCATGAACTCCACAATCTCAGTTCTGGCCAGCTTTCCATCCATCTGAAGGACCATGTCCTTCAACCTTGCAATTGTAACTTCTCCAGCAGCATTAACATCCCTTCCTCCTCCAAGTCCCTGAGGAGTCTACCTTTCAAGATGGTTCTCTTCCCAAACTTAACCATCTTGTCCTTCTCAGTATCAGATTCTTCTTCTTCTTCTCTGCTTCATTCTTCTTCCTCTACTATTTTCACCTTTCTTGATTTCAATGTAGACCTGGTTCTTTTAGCCAAAGTAGATGGCTCAACAAACTTTGTTTTTGAAACAGACTTCTTTGCGGAAGCCTTGACTTTCTTTGCCTTTGGAGTCACAACCTCCATTTCTTCTGTCTCCTCTTCATCCCGAAGGACCAGGTCCATCTCATCAATTTTAACTGCCTTAACAGGCTCAACCACCTTCTTCTTTCCCTCAGCAGCAACTTTCTTCATACTTTCTTCTAAGGCCTTTTCCAATTCAGCCTGACTTTGCTTCTTCTAACTCCTTGTAGCTCTTCCTCTTGTAGGAGGAGTCTCTACGGGGATAGACAAAGTAACCTTTCTTTTCTTGTTTGCCCTAGCAGTACCAGGGACTTTGACTCCTAAACTCCTTTTCCTTTTAGGATTGTAACTGTCAGATACCTTTATCAATAGGTCTACGAGGGTTTCCTGCTCCGATAGAACAGGTTCTTGAGCATCCTTCCCTAATCGAACCAACCCCTCAGCATCTTCTCCAGGCCCACTTCCCCCTGTTTCTCCCACACTCTCTTCTTCTCCAGCAGATTCTTCACTCCAAACTACCATAGCACCTGATTCTTTGGCTAAATCAACAGGAGTGGGTAAAGATTCGACCACTCCTTTTCCCATTCCCCTCACAGCACTTCGAGCATCCTCACTCTCCTTTTCTTTTCTCTTTTTGTTTTTACCACCAATTTTCCCAGACTCGGTTGTTTCAACACTAGCCACAGTTCCTACTAGAACAAACCTAGTTTCCAGATTTGTTGCAACCTCAGAGATGATTTCAGGAGTAACTTTAGGGCCAGATGTTACCTGCTGTCTCAGAAGAAAAAATTTCTTCCCCCTCAGTAGCAGACTTGAACGACTCATCAGATTTTTGGGGTTCTTCTTCCCTATTCGCTTTTAATTTTTCATTTATTTTCTTGATTTGCTCTCCACCAACGACAACCTTGCGAGCCATCATGTAACGACCCGACCGGTCGTTTTGCATTTTTGAACCCCGTTCCCTTAAATAAGACTTTCCGCACTTGCTTTAGCTAATTTATGACTTGTGGGGACGGGTGGTTCGGAATTTAGAAGAGTTTTGAGCAAGAATAAGTCTAGTTGCTTCTTTAAGTTTCTTTAAAAAGGCCAAGTTTGACTTCGGTCAACATTTTGGGGAAACGGACCCGGAATCGTGATTTGACAATTTCTGAGGGTCCGTGGGAAAATATGGGACCTGGGCGTATGCCCGGAATCGAATTCCGAGGTCCCTAGCCCAAGTAATGAATTTTTATGTGAAATTGTTAAGTTAAAGTTTCAAAGGTTTAAATAAACTAAGAAATCATTGTTTTCCTAGGTATCAGGTTCGGATTTCGATTCCGAAACTTAGTACAAGTCCGAAATATCAGTTAAGACTTACCCGTAAAATTTGGTGTCAATCCGAGTAGTTTAAGGGCATTTTGACCCGTTGGAGGAGAATTAAGAACTTCAAGTTCAATGATTTGATTCATTTGGTTTTGGGGTTGATTCCTCGATTTAGCGTTGTTTTGAGTGTTTCGAGGGTTCGAGTAGGTCCGCCTCGTGATTTCAGACTTGTCAGTATGTTCGGGCGGGGCACGGGAGCCCCGAGCGTCAAACGAGCGAGGCTCGAGTGAAGTTAGAATTTGGAAATTGACTGAAGCTTGCTGCTTCTGTCATAACCTCATCTGCGGTTCTTGGACCGCAGAAGCGGGACCGCAGATGCTGCATTAGATCGTAGAAGCGGAGAAGGGGCAGGCCAGGGGAAACCGCAAAAACGGCCCAGGGACGGCAGAAGCGGTTACGCCTATGCGGCCCCCAGACCGCAGAAGCGGTTGAGCCCCAAATCCCAATAGCCGCAGAAGCGGCCAAATTCCGCAGAAGCGGAAACTCTTCCGCAGATGCGAAAATAACTGGGGGCAGAAGGGTTCATTTAATACGAACTCAAACTCATTTCTCTCATTTTTCACTCTACACTTAGGCGATTTGGGTTCTTCCAAGAGAGGGTTCCCACATAACTTGGCAAGGTAAGTAATTTCCTTTCATCCTTAGCTTAAATACATGTATATTAGGTAGATTAAACACCAAAAATTTAGTAAAAATCAAGAATTTGAGCTAGACCTAGGGTTTTAATAAAACTAAGAATTTATCATAAAAATTTGCCATGTAATGAACTAGAAATCATATATTTGTGATCCTTAGGTGATAGAGAACAACTTCCTTCGAAAAATCTCGGAATCCGGGCACGTGGGCCCGGGGTCGGAATTTAGGAAACTTGTGTTAATGGTTAGAAAATTTGCCTAAATAGTTAGAGTTCGACCTTGTAAGCCTTTATTTACTAGTTCTTACTTCGTTTGATTAGTTTGGGATTGTTCGGCTTCGAATTAAGGACTTGGGCTCGTTCTTGGACATTGGAAGTGCACTTTGGAGCGAGGTGAGTCTCCTTTCTAACCTTGTAAGAGGGAATTTTCCCCATAGGATTATAAATGAGTAGTTGTTGTTAAATGCGGGGGCTACGTACGTACTAGGTGACGAGAGTCCGTGCGTAGCTACTATAATGATAATTGTTCGGGTAGTTTAGGACCCACGTCATGTCTAATTGGGGAATATTTCTTGTTTTAAATTGCCAATATGATCATTTATGATTTGCTAGAGACTTGAGGAAATGAAAAGTGAACTTATGAGTTTGTTGAGTCTTGGTAGGAATTCCCTTGTATGTAATTGAGCCTTATGTGCTTTCCTGATATTTTCTTGATGATTATGGACCGGGCCGATCGCCTCGGTGAGAATAGATGCATCTATGGTTCGTGTCGCTCGACCCTCGGTAGTGCACAATTTATTTTTTGTTGGAGCGGGTCGTCGACCTCGGCATGATTGTGCATGATTTATATGCTTTCATTTAGATATGACATGATCACTTGTTTAATATGAAAAAGGGAAAAGTGGTAGTTTAATTATGTCAAGAACATGAATATGACTCTTCTCTTAAACTTGTGTTATTGGAAATTCTTCATGCTATATATCTCACTTTATTATTATATTTTCTTGACCTTAGTAAGTATCAAGTCGACCTCCCGTCTCTATTTCTTCGAGATTAGACAGAATACTTACTGAGTACATGTGGTTTATGTACTCATACTACGCTTCTGTACTTAAATGTACAGGATTTGAGGCTGGTGGATCTGGACATCACCCTGGTGCGCATCAGTGAGCACGCTTGGGGACTTCTACGGTGAGCTGCTTCTCTTTCATGCCGATCCGCAGCCGAAGAAGTCCTTTCTTGTACTTTTTTGTTTTTGTCTATTCTGATTCAGACAGTAGGATAGTGTATTATTCTTTTGTGTATATTCTACGAGTCGCCCGTAGCTTGTGACACCAGGTTCTGGCACACACTGTAGTAGATATTTTTCTTTGGGGTTGTATCGCTATTTTAGCACTTTATGATCTTTACTGGTCTTATCTTTAAATTCGAAAATCTAGTATAACCGTCTTTGGCTAAAGTAAAATGAGAACTTAATCACATTCCGCATCAGCTGGCCTGACAACGGTGTCAGGCGCCATCATGACCTATTATGGAAAATGGGTCGTGACAACATGGTATCAGAGCACTAGGTTCACGTAGGTCTCACAAGTTATGGACAAACCTAGTAG
Source organism: Nicotiana attenuata (assembly GCF_001879085.1). Classification (NCBI taxonomy): domain Eukaryota; kingdom Viridiplantae; phylum Streptophyta; class Magnoliopsida; order Solanales; family Solanaceae; genus Nicotiana; species Nicotiana attenuata. The sequence goes on from NW_017672173.1 coordinate 72,112, forward strand.
AGTCTTGTAGATCGGTATAGAGACGTCTGTATTTATCTTCAAGAGGCTATAGGGTGTTAGGAAAGACTACTCTTTATTCATTTTCCATCGTGTAGTGGTCAGTGTACTAAATTTCCTCTTCTATTCTCTCACAGATGGTGAGGACTCGTACCGCCGACGTTCCGGACCCGGGAGGAGCTGCTCCCCCTCGTTGCTAGAGGCCGAGGTAGAGGCCGGGGGAAGGCACCGGCCCGTGGTAGGGGACGAGGGCGTCCCAAAGCTATTCCAGTTGCACCACCAGCAGACCCTGCGATGGATCCCATTATTGAGGAGCAGGGCGAGGCGCCCGCAGCTGTGCCTACTCCGGTGGATTTCATGACTGCGCCGGGATTCCAGGAGGTCATGGGCCGTATGCTTCGGTTCAGGGACACTATAACTCAGGCTGGTTTATTCCCAGCAGATCCAGCTACCTCACAGGTAGGAGGGGGAGCACAGACCCCTACCACACAGGCTCCAGGTCATACAGCCGCAGTTTATCATACTCCGGGTGCACTACTCGCGGAGGGGGTTCAGCCAGTTGCTGCAGCGGCACCCCAGCCCAAGCCAGTTGTGGACGGCGATCCGCAGAAGTTGTTAGACAGATGGACCAGGTTGCACCCTCCAGTCTTCGGGGGCGAGCGTCATGAGGATGCCCAGGATTTCATTGACAGGTGCAGGGATAGACTGCACAACATGAGGATATTGGAGTCGCATGGAGTCGACTTCACTACTTTTCACCTGGAGGGCAGGGTCCGTAGATGGTGGCAGTCTTATTTACTTAGCAGGCCAGCAGGCGCTCCTCCCCTCACTTGGGGTCAGTTCACTCAGTTGTTCCTTGATCGGTACATTCCACCCTCTGAGAGGGAAGAGCTGCGTCATCAGTTTGAGTATCTGGGTCAGGGTCATATGTCAGTGACCGACTATGAGGCGAGGATCTCTGAGTTGTCTCGCCATGCACTCATGATACTCCCCACAGAGGCAGAGATAGTACGGAGGTTTGTTGCGGGGTTACATCCCACTATCCGGTCGGGTATGGCTCGTGAGGTAGAGATGGGCACTGGATATCAGCTAGTACTTGAGATTGCCCGCAGGATTGAGGGTTACCATTTGAGGGGTAGAGAGCAGATGCAGCAGGATAAGAGGGCCAGATTCTCAGGAGAGTTCAGAGGCGCCCCAGCCAGGGGCAGAGGTCACTTTGGGAGGGGTCAGCCCAGTAGGCCCCCAGTTCCAGCACCACCACCGGCTCGGGGTGCTCCAGCGCGCTCCTATTTCAGCGCTATGCCAGAGAGTTCTTATCGCTCGCCAGCTATTCAGGGTTCATCCAGTGGGTATTGAGGTCCTCCGGAGTCTTCCGATTCTTATTTCAGTGCTATGCCGGAGAGTTCTTACCGCCCGCCGGCTATTCAGGCTTCTTCTAGTGGGCCTTCAGGTATNTACGCTCGTTCCAGCCAGGCCAGATGCATGGGCCTCAGATGCCGTCATCACAGGTATTATTTCCATCAGCGGTAGATATGCATCGGTGTTATTTGATCCAGGGTCTACTTATTCATATGTATCATCTCTGTTTGCTCGTTTCCTGGCTATTTCTCCGGAGCCTTTGGGTGTTCCTATTCATGTGTCCACTCCTGTGGGTGATTCTGTGGTTGTGAACCGGATTTACCGGTCTTGTGTGGTTACTTTCTGTGGTCTTGAGACTAGAGCAGATCTTCTGTTGCTCGATATGATCGATTTTGAGGTTATCCTGGGCATGGATTGGTTATCTCCACATCACGCCGTTCTAGATTGCCATGCCAAGACTGTTTCTCTAGCGATGCCAGGGTGCTGAGATTGGAGTGGAAGGGTTCCATAGTTGATACGCCTAGCAGGGTCATTTCCTTCCTGAAGGCTCAGCGCATGGTTGAGAAGGGGTGTTTGGCCTACTTAGCTTATGTTCGAGACACCATCGCAGATTCCCCGACGATTGATTCAGTGCTAGTAGTCCGAGAGTTCGCCGATGTTTTTCCTTCTGATCTTCCAGGCATGCCACCAGATCGTGATATTGATTTCTGTATTGATTTGGCTCCAAGAACTCAGCCTATATCTATCCCGTCGTACCGTATGGCTCCTAAGGAGCTGAAGGAGCAGTTGGAGGAGTTGTTAGCTAAAGGGTTTGTTAGGCCCAGTGTATCGCCTTGGGGTGCACCAGTGCTATTTGTGAAGAAGAAGGATGGGACTATGCAGATGTGCATTGATTACCGCCAGTTGAACAAAGTCACCATCAAAAACAAGTATCTATTACCCCGTATTGATGATTTGTTTGACCAGCTCCAGGGTGCTAGGGTGTTCTCTAAGATCGACCTGAGGTCAGGGTATCATCAGTTGAAGATTCGGGATTCAGACGTTCCGAAGACCGCATTCAGGACTAGATATGGTCACTATGAGTTTCTGGTGATGTCCTTCGGCTTGACTAATGCTCCAGCGGCATTTATGGATCTGATGAACAGGGTGTTCAGGCCTTATATTGATTCTTTTGTCATCGTCTTCATTGACGACATCCTGATATACTCACGTAGCCTGGGGGAGCACGAGCAACATTTGAGAGTAGTGCTTCAGACCTTGCGAGAGCAGCAACTTTATGCTAAGTTCTCTAAGTGTGAGTTTTGGCTGGAGTCAGTAGCATTCTTGGGGCATGTAGTGTCAGGGGAGGGTATTAAGGTGGATCCCAAGAAGATTGAGGCAGTTCAGAGTTGGCCACGTCCTACTTCAGTGACCGGGATCAGGAGTTTCTTGGGGTTAGCAGGTTATTACCGGCGATTTGTGCAGGGCTTTTCATCTATTGCATCACCTCTGACCAGATTGACCCAAAAGGGTGCCCCGTTCTGTTGGTCCGATGATTGTGAGGAGAGCTTCCAGAAGCTCAAGACGGCTTTGACTACGGCACCAGTTCTTGTATTGCCTTCCGGTTCAGGGATGTATACAGTGTATTGCGACGCTTCTCGCGTTGGCTTGGGATGTGTATTGATGCAGGAGGGGCGAGTTATTGCATATGCTTCACGTCAGCTGAAGGTTCATGAGAAGAATTACCCTATGCACGATCTAGAGTTGGCGGCGATTGTCCATGCTCTCAAGATATGGAGGCATTATTTGTATGGTGTGTCATGTGAGGTTTACACCGACCATCGTAGCTTGCAGCATTTGTTCAAGCAGAATGATCTTAATTTGAGGCAGCGCAGGTGGCTTGAGCAACTAAAGGATTATGACATTACCATTCTTTATCATCCAGGTAAGGCGAATGTGGTCGCGGATGCCTTGAGCAGAAAGGCGGAGAGTATGGGCAGCTTGGCGTTCATTCCTGCCGAGATGAGACCATTAGCTTTGGACATCCGGTCTTTAGCTAACAGACTTGTGAGGTTGGACATTTCGGAGCCCAGCCGAGTTCTAGCATGTGTGGTTGCTCAGTCTTCGTTATTGGGGCAGATTAAGGCCCGACAGTTCGATGATCCACATTTGGCGGTCCTCAGAGATACGGTACTTCAGGGAGGTGCCAAGGAGATCTCTATTGGCGAGGATGGTGTGTTACGGCTACAGGGCCGTGTATGTGTTCCTAATGTTGATGGCTTGAGAGAGAGGATTCTAGAGGAGGCCCACAGTTCGAGGTATTCCATTCATCCGGGTGGCACGAAGATGTATTGTGACTTTAGACAACACTACTGGTGGCGGAGGATGAAGAAGGACATAGTGGAGTATGTTGCTAGATGTTTGAATTGCCAGCAGGTCAAATATGAGCACCAGAGGCCAGGTAGCCTTCTTCAGCAGATGCCCATTCCGGAATGGAAGTGGGAGCGCATTACTATGGATTTCGTGGTTGGGTTGCCGCGGACTCAGCGGAAGGTTGATTCAGTGTGGGTTATTGTGGATAGGTTGACCAAGTCGGCCCACTTCATTCCGGTAGCGACTACCTATACGGCGGAGAGATATGCTCAGATTTACATTCGGGAGATAGTCATGTTGCACGGTGTGCCGGTTTCCATCATATCGGACAGAGGCCCTCAGTTCACTTCCCATTTCTGGAGAGCTGTTCAGAGTGAGTTGGGGACTCGCGTAGAGCTCAGCACGGCATTCCATCCTCAGACCGACGGGCAGTCGGAGCGGACTGTTCAGATTTTGGAGGATATGCTTAGAGCATGTGTGATCGACTTTGGAGGGCAGTGGGATCAGTTCTTGCCCTTGGCGGAGTTTGCATACAATAATAGCTATTAGTCCAGCATAGAGATGGCCCCGTATGAGGCATTGTATGGTCGGCGTTGTCGTTCTCCTATTGGGTGGTTTGAGCCCGGTGAGGCTAAGTTACTTGGCACAGATTTGGTACAGGATGCCTTGGATAAGGTAAAGTTGATTCAGGAGAGGCTCCGCACAGCTCAGTCCAGGCAGAAGAGTTACGCAGATCAGAAGGCACGTGAGGTATCATTCACGATTGGCGAGAAGGTTCTCTTGAAAGTCTCGCCAATGAAGGGCATTATGAGGTTTGGGAAGAAGGGCAAGCTAAGCCCAAGGTTTATTGGCCCCTTTGAGGTGTTGAGGCGATTTGGAGAGGTTGCCTATGAGCTTGCTTTACCTCCCAGTTTATCGGGAGTTCATCCAGTCTTCCATGTATCGATGCTTCGGAAGTATCATGCCGACCATTCACACGTGTTGGATTTCAGTACCATTCAGTTAGATGAGAGCTTAGGCTACAAGGAGGAGCCAGTTGCCATTGTTGATAGACAGGACCGCCAGTTGAGGTCCAAGAGGATTTCTGCGGTAAGAGTCTAGTGGAGGGGCCAACCGGTCGAGGAGGCGACCTAGGAGTCCGAGGAGGACATGCGGAGCAGATATCCCCACTTATTCAGCAGTCCAGGTACTTTTCTATGTCCGTTCGAGGACGAACGTTTGTTTAAGAGGTGGAGAATGTAACGACCCGACCGGTCGTTTTGCATTTTTGAACCCCGTTCCCTTAAATAAGACTTCCTGCACTTGCTTTAGCTAATTTATGACTTGCGGGGACGGGTGGTTCGGAATTTAGAAGAGTTTTGAGCAAGAATAAGTCTAGTTGCTTCTTTAAGTTTTTTTAAAAAGGCCAAGTTTGACTTCGGTCAACATTTTGGGGAAACGGACCCGGAATCATGATTTGACAATTTCTGAGGGTCCGTGGGAAAATATGGGACCTGGGCGTATGCCCGAAATCGAATTCCGAGGTCCCTAGCCCGAGTAATGAATTTTTATGTGAAATTGTTAAGTTAAAGTTTCAAAGGTTTAAATAAATTAAGAAATCATTGTTTTCCTAGGTATCGGGTTCGGATTTCGATTCCGAAACTTGGTACAAGTCCGAAATATCAGTTAAGACTTACCCGTAAAATTTGGTGTCAATCCGAGTAGTTTAAGGGCGTTTTGACCCGTTGGAGGAGAATTAAGAACTTAAAGTTCAATGATTTGATTCATTTGGTTTTGGGGTTGATTCCTCGATTTAGCGTTGTTTTGAGTGTTTCGACGGTTCGAGTAGGTCCGCCTCGTGATTTCAGACTTGTAGGTATGTTCGGGCGCGGCACGAGAGCCCCGAGCGTCAAACGAGCAAGGCTCGAGTGAAGTTAGAATTTGGAAAATGACTGAAGCTTGCTGCTTCTGTCATAACCGCATCTGCGGTTCGTGGACTGCAGAAGCGGGACCGCAGATGCGGTCATTAGATCGCAGAAGCGGAGAAGGGGCAGGCCAGGGGAAACCGCAAAAATGGCCCAGGGACCGCAGAAGCAGTTACGCCTATGCGGCCCCCAGACTGCAGAAGCGGTCGAGCCCCAAATCCCAATAGCCGCAAAAGCGGCCAAATTCCGCAGAAGCGGAAACTCTTCCGCAGATGCGAAAATAACTGGGGGCAGAAGGGTTCATTTAATACGAACTCAAACTCATTTCTCTCATTTTTCACTCTACACTTAGGCGATTTGGGTTCTTCCAAGAGAGGGTTCCCACATAACTTGGCAAGGTAAGTAATTTCCTTTCATCCTTAGCTTAAATACATGTATATTAGGTAGATTAAACACCAAAAATTTAGTAAAAATCAAGAATTTGAGCTAGACCTAGGGTTTTAATAAAACTAAGAATTTATCATAAAAATTTGCCATGTAATGAACTAGAAATCATATATTTGTGATCCTTAGGTGATAGAGAACAACTTCCTTCGAAAAATCTCGGAATCCGGGCACGTGGGCCCGGGGTCGGAATTTAGGAAACTTGTGTTAATGGTTAGAAAATTTGCCTAAATAGTTAGAGTTCGACCTTGTAAGCCTTTATTTACTAGTTCTTACTTCGTTTGATTAGTTTGGGATTGTTCGGCTTCGAATTAAGGACTTGGGCTCGTTCTTGGACATTGGAAGTGCACTTTGGAGCGAGGTGAGTCTCCTTTCTAACCTTGTAAGAGGGAATTTTCCCCATAGGATTATAAATGAGTAGTTGTTGTTAAATGCGGGGGCTACGTACGTACTAGGTGACGAGAGTCCGTGCGTAGCTACTATAATGATAATTGTTCGGGTAGTTTAGGACCCACGTCATGTCTAATTGGGGAATATTTCTTGTTTTAAATTGCCAATATGATCATTTATGATTTGCTAGAGACTTGAGGAAATGAAAAGTGAACTTATGAGTTTGTTGAGTCTTGGTAGGAATTCCCTTGTATGTAATTGAGCCTTATGTGCTTTCCTGATATTTTCTTGATGATTATGGACCGGGCCGATCGCCTAGGTGAGAATAGATGCATCTATGGTTTGTGCCGCTCGACCCTCGGGAGTGCACAATTTATTTTCTATTGGAGCGGGCCGTCGACCTCGGCATGATTGTGCATGATTTATATGCTTATATTTAGATATGACATGATCACTTGTTTAATATGAAAAAGGGAAAACTGGTAGTTTAATTATGTCGAGAACATGAATATGACTCTTCTCTTAAACTTGTGTTATTGGAAATTTTTCATGCTGTATATCTCACTTTATTATTATATTATCTTGACCTTAGTAAGTATCAAGTCGACCTCTCATCTCTACTTCTTCGAGATTAGACGGGATACTTACTGAGTACATGTGGTTTATGTACTCATACTACGCTTCTGTACTTAAATGTACAGGATTTGAGGCTGGTGGATCTGGACATCACCCTGGTGCGCATCAGTGAGCACGCTTGGGGACTTCTACGGTGAGCTGCTTCTCTTTCATGCCGATCCGCAGCCGAAGAAGTCCTTTCTTGTACTTTTTTTTCCTGTCTATTCTGATTCAGACAGTAGGATAGTGTATTATTCTTTTGTGTATATTCTACTAGTCGCCCGTAGCTTGTGACACCAGGTTCTGGCACACACTGTAGTAGATATTTTTCTTTGGGGTTGTATCGCTATTTTAGCACTTTATGATCTTTACTGGTCTTATCTTTAAATTTGAAAATCTAGTATAACCGTCTTTGGCTAAAGTAAAATGAGAACTTAATCACATTCCGCATCGGCTGGCCTGACAACGGTGTCAGGCGGCATCATGACCTATTATGGAAAATGGGTCGTGACACATCATCCTTACCTTTCCTTTCTTAGAGATGGGTGTGGTTGAAGGTGTAATAGATAGTGTGGGTGTGATTTTCTTGGGTGGTGATGAGGGATTCTCAGAGGGGTTAGACATTTTTGTGCTTAGGTATGAGAAAAGATGAGTTTGAGTGTGTTTCGAAGATGAGAGAAGATGGAGAGAATTTTGACGGCTTGGGAATTAGAAGTGAAGAAATGCTAAGGCATCAATTTAAGAAGGGGTTTTAATTGGGTAACGGCAGCCTTTTAAGTCTTATCAAACTGAAATTCAGTTTGAAAAGACGTTGAAGAGTGTCCCTAGAATCTAGGTACTTAATGCGGTTTTGGACTCTTTTTGAACGAAACTGGTTCAATTCATAACGGATAAGATCAAAAGGGTTTGGGAATAAATGAGACTCTCATCTTAATCATAATCCAAATATAATTATAATATGCAGAGTGGAGGATACGTACCAAGTAATCTTGATGAACCAGGTTCTTCACTGAGAAATCTCTTGTGTAAGTCTGAATTTTCCGAGAAAATAGAGATAATAATATTAGAGATTAATGAGTAATTTTAGCACATGGAACAAGAGTATACTGATGAAAGTATGAGATTGAGCAAAATCTAATCTAATTATGTACAAAAATTCATAATTTTCTAACCAATTTTTGTTAGAACTGGTTCCTTTTAGGTGATCTTAATCATCCCTAATTCTAACCTGTTCCTTTTAATGTGATCTCTACTTAGAGCTTTTGTGAAGATGCCAGCTATTTGCTTGTCAGTAGCACAAAATTCCACAGTGATCAAACCCTTCTCATAGATGTATCTCAAAAAATGATGCCTAACATCTATGTGCTTAGTTCTTTTATGATGAACCGGATTCTTGGTCATACTAATTGCACTAATGTTATCACAGAATATGGGGATACAACCTACATCAATTCCAAAATCCATTAATTGCTGTTTGATCCACAATAATTGAGTACAACATGAGGCAACAACAACATACTCAGCTTCACCAGTAGATAGGGCCACACAATTTTGCTTTTTGGCAGCCCAAGACAAGACATGAGCCAAGAAAGTGTGCCATAACTGAGGTGCTCTTTCTATCCACAAGAAAACCTGTATAATCAGTATCAGCATATCCCACTAAGTTGAGATTACTGCATTTTGGATACCATAGACAAAAGTTAGTGGTGCCTTTTAGGTATCTCAAGTTTCTCTTAACAACAGTCAAGTGAGACTCCTTTGGACTTGCCTGAAATCGAGCACAAGGGCCTATACTAAAACAATGTCAGGTCTGCTGGCAATGAGATATAACAAAGAACCAACCATTCCCCTATACAACTTCTGATCAACAGATGAACCAGGTTCATCTATATCCAATTTTGTGGCTGTTGCTATAAGAGTGTCAAGGTCTTTGGAATCTTCCATTTTAAACCTTTTAAGCAACTCTTTTACATATTTCTGCCGATGGATCATACTTCCATTTGAGTTTTGTTTAATTTGTAAGACTAAAAAGAAATTAAGCTCACCTATCATACTCATTTCAAATTCACTCCCCATTAGTTTAGCAAATTCTTTACTTAACTTGTCAGTAGTTGCTCCAAAGATTATATCATCAACATATATCTGAACTAACAAGAGATATTTACCTTTTTCTTTCAAGAATAAAGTATTGTCAATTTTACCTCTCTTGTAGTCATGCTCAAGCAAAAATTTTGATAGTCTTTCATACCATGCTCTTGGAGCCTGCTTGGGCATATAAAGTGCCTTGTTAAGCTTGTACACATGGTCAAGATATTCCTTGCTTTCAAAGCCCGGAGGTTACTTGACCAACACTTCTTCCTTTAGATAGCCATTGAGGAAGGCACTCTTGACATCCATCTAATGGAGAGTGAATTCCATGTAAGCAGCAAGTACTATGAGGAGTCTAATTGCTTCCAATCTTGCAACTGGAGCAAAGGTCTCATCATAGTCTATGCCCTCCTCTTGACTATATCCTTGAACCACCAATCTTGCGTTATTCCTCGTAACTGTTCCATCTTCATTAAGTTTGTTTTTGAAGACCCATTTTTTTCCAATTACTGATCTGTCCCTGGGTCTTGGTACCAGATGCCAAACTTGAATTCTCTCAAATTGGTTGAGTTCGTCTTGCATAACATTCACCTAGTCTGCATCCTACAAAGCCTCAATAACATTTTAAAGTTCAATAAGAGATAGAAAGGCATCAAAAGCACAAAGATTATTCAAAGAAGATCTCGTTTTGATTCCAAAGGTTGGATCAGTAATTATGTTCTCAATGGGATGAGAACTTTGGTACTTGTAAGGTTTCACAACCAGATGGTTTCCCCTAGATGTTCCTTCAGTGCTTTGTTGCTGAGGAACAGGTTCATGGACAGGTTCCCTCAAGGTTTGAGGATCAGTTCTTCTTTGCTCAGTTCCCTCTATCAGGTTGCCCCGGGTAGAAGAACCCGTTCCATCACCTATTCCTTCCTCTAGTGCAGCTTCAGTTTGGGCTGTGGTTTCATTTGAGTTTCTTACCAGCCCAATTGCTTCATCTTCTTGTTCCTGCCTCTCAGAAAGAATGTTAGTTTCATCAAAAACTACATGTACACTTTCTTCTACACACATAGTTCTTTTGTTATAGATCTTTTAAACTTTACTATGTGAAGAATATCCCAAGAATACCCCCTCATCACTTTTGGGATCAAACTTACCTAGGGAGTCTTTACATTATTGTGCACAAAGCACTTGCATCCAAATGCCCTAAGATGTGATATATTTGTCTTTCTCTCTTTAAGTAACTCATAGGGAGTCTTCTCAACAAAAGGTCTAGTCATGCACCTATTTATGATATAACATGCAGTGTTCACAACTTCTGCTAAAAAACTATGGGACAGTTTACTAGAAAGAAGCATAGTCCTAGCCATTTCTTCCAATGTCCTCTTCTTTCTTTCAACTACTCCATTTTGTTGTGGAGTTCTAGGAGCAGAAAAATTATGATCTATGCCATGCTCATCAAAAAATTCAGTAAATTTAGCATTTTTAAATTCAGTACCATGATCTGACCTAATTGTTGCAAGTTGATTACCTAGTTGTTTTTGAGTTTTTCTAACAAAAGAAGCGAACATGTCAAATGATTCATCTTTAGATGTTAGAAACAGTGTCTAAGTAAACCTAGAGTAATCATCAACAAGCACCATAACATATCTCTTACCACCCCTGCTCAATGTTCTCATTGGTCCACAAAGATCCATATGAACCAGTTCCATCGTTTTGGTGGTGCTTACCATTTTCTTGCTTTTGAAAAAGGATCTTACCTGCTTCCCCCTTGCACAAGTCTCACAAACTTTATCTCCTTGAACTTAATGTTAGGCAGTCCTATCACCAAGTCCTTGGAGAGTAGTTTGTTGAGTTGACTTAGACTGGCATGTCCAAGTCTTTTGTGCCAAAGGAGGGGATCACTATCCAACACACTTAAACAAGTGAGTTCATTATGTGAGAGTGTGGACAGATCCACAATATATATGTTGTTCACTCTTTTTCCCTGCAAAACTATCTTGTCGGTGATAAGATTAATGACAAAACATTTTTTAGAGGTGAATGCAACCATGTTACTTCTATCACACAATTGTGAAATACTTATTAGACCGTACTTCAGTCCATCAGTCAGGTAGACATTCTCAATAGAGTGAGAGTCAGTCTTACCTACCTTGCCAACCCCAATGATCTCACCTTTCTTTCCATTTTCGAAAGAGACATTACCTCCTTTAAGGTCCTCAAGTGAAAGGAACTGGTTCTTGCTTCCTGTCATATGCTTTGAGCAACCGCTATCCATGTACCATATTTGGCTGCTCCCCTATGATGATAGGCTATAATTACGTATTTTAGTCGATTATTACACTCTAATTTACTGCACTTTAGTTGAGTTTGCACTTTAATCGCTAGTATTTTGTACTAATTGTGTGTTTTATGCCTTGTAGGAGTGATTTCGATCTATATAGATGTTATGGAATGAATTAAAGTGATTTGGAGCTTTGAAGTCTGAGTAAAAGACCAAGGAATTAAGCCGGGATTGTATTCGGGGATCAACGGATGATAGAGCAACAAAACGAAGAATCGAGTAGGCATATTGCGCACTATCCAGTAAAATGCGCATAACTTTTCACAGAACTCCACTTGGACTTCACAATATATGGTTGGAAAGCTAACTGAAAGAGCTACAACTTTCATGTTTTAGGTTTTTCGAAATTCCAAATGGAGCAGGGTGAAAAGTGCGGTCGAAACCGAGACCGCGGACCTGACGCGGACTGAGGCAGTACACTGGGAAAGTACCGCGCCCGGACCGCAGCCGCGGACGTCCAGGCCTAGAAACTTGTCCTTTTTCGCGTAGGAGAAGGTATAATTGTTTGGTCCCGACCCTACTTGGTATATATACATGGAAAAATGGTATTTTGAGGGGAAGAGACCAATTTTTGACACAGATTCGACCTAAGGAGGCAGAGACACAATAGGAGCAAGGCGGGGAATTCTTCTACGAGTTTTTCCTTCCTCTTCCTATTTTTCATTGTTGGTTATGACTTTTAATATTGTAGCTTTACATACTATTATGAATAGCTAATTTGTTATCTAGGATTTTGATGGAACCTTTTGTAGGATAAATTCTTGTTATGTTTTTATATAATTGAGCCGTAGTATTTTCTCTATTTGTTCAACTATATTATTCTTGTGGTTGATTGAAGGGCCCTCAATTAGCTGTGCCTATTTAGTATGTATTACTCGGGAGAGAGTGCATATTTAGGTAGTTGTTGAACAACATCACTCCCGACGTATGTGAGGAATCAATAACCAAGGGTTTAAAGGTGGGATTAGGGATAATGAAATATTGGGTGTGATCTAAGTGAGCTATAATCAAAGCCATCTAGCGTAACTCGGGAGAGTATGTCTAGTAAATTGTTGTAATTACTCGAGAGAGAATTACAACACGCAGAGCGCTCATGATCGGTAGAGAATACTTAGGCGAAATTATAGAAGATATAGCGGGAAGGTTTCCGACAATTGGGAAAATCATAACTCTAGACCTCCTTAATCTTTTCTCCAAACTGTAGTATCTTTAGTGTTAATTTATTATTTTAATTTGTTAGTTAGTTAGTTAAACACAAGAATCTTAATATCTATAAGTTAGGAATTGTTCAAGCTTGTATTCTTGGTGATAGTGAACAACTGTAGCTAAGCCTTAGTTCTCTATGGGATTCGACTCCGGACTTGTAAACCGGATTATATGTGCACCAACTCAATCTTATATGTGGAATGTGTGTGATATGTGTGGTGGTCAAGATGGTCACTTTCATGGTTGTGCTTATAGTTCTTATCTTCCCCCAACCCCTTACTTTGATGGTTCTTCTTTTTCTTGTGAAGTTAATAGGAACAAAGAACCCAGGGATGATGACCGGAAAGAGATCAAAGATATGTTAAAGTGTTGCATGGAACTATATCATAAGAGAACACGACAGATACAAAGGCAAGAGGCAACTATTCACAACTTGGAGACGCAAGCGAATAAATTAATTGAACCTTGTAAAGCGCAACAAGTTGATATTGTGGATAGTAGCCAATATGAGCATGAATTGGCTGCAGAAATTGCCATTATACTAGATGATTTAAAAAAATACGAGGATGAGCTAGAGGAGAAGGCCAAAGTAGAACACCAACAATCAATCGAACTAGATTTTGAGGATGTCGATGTTGTAGAAGAGATACTAGAGTCAACCAAGGATATTGAGGATACATATTTAGTTGACTCTATTGTCATTAGTGTTAAGAATGTAGACAGTCCCAATGTTCATGTAGTTGAGCGCATTGGTCCACACTCCAGGCATTTTTCCACATTGTGTTTGGATGATGATATGGAAATATAGTCGTACGAGCCACATGACGAGTCAAGGAATGAGGAACAAGGTGCCTACATTCTGGAATGCTTCTTGCCAGAAAGTCGGGAATACACATATCATCCAAAGGCCAAGAAGTGCAGAATACTACATTGTTTTATTGGGCCAATCAGATTCGTTCCACCACCCCAAGAGCATGATCATAGAGCAGAATCAAAACTTGGGGTCCAATTTATAAGTTCGAAGTGGAGGCAAAAAGTGATTCGCGTCGTGCCGCGACGTTAAATCAAGCGCTTGTTGGGAGGCAACCCAGCTTTACTGCTTTGTTTTATTTTTTTTATTGTATTATTTTTGTAGTGCCGATTTTTGATTTTCTAGGAGCATGGAAAGCAAAGCTATTGGAAGGATACAACAGCGAAGCAGATGGTTGGAACTAAGTGTGAGGTACCCGAATGAAGGATCAAGCCCGGGAGAAGTCTGAGTACCCCATGAGCTGCTAGTGCTTCGGCCTTTGGCCTACCAGGGAGTTTCTTTTACCCTCTTATTAGTATGGTGTGCATTGGGGACAATGCATAATTTTAAGTGTGGGGTGAGGAGATTGTTTGGGTGACTTTCTATGCTATTTTAGTTATGTTAGTTTAATTGAATATTTTTTTAATAGAAAAGATTGGACTTTTCCCGAGGATGGATCTATTAGACAATTTTCTTGAGGGATTTAAGTCTAAAGAAAAAAAAAAGACTTTCTTTTGTTAGGTAGTGTAGCAATTACCCCTTGGTTTTTCTTTGTTCCGCGGTTCTTTTCCAAGGGTTTGTTTGAACCGGGTGTAGTTAATTTTTTTTAGGAGTAGGAGCCATTGTGTTGTGTTTTGAATTAAAGCAATATCTCTTGAATTTGTTATTCCTTGAGAATAGTGAGTACTTTGGTTGTGACGCTTAGGCTCAGTTTTTGACTCTTGTATAAGTACCTTAAATTGTATGATCTTAAATTTGCTTAACTGCTTTGACTAGAGTGTCTTGATGAGTGCAATCCTGAGTGAGTTATGTGCCATGTGTGTGTAAGGATTTGTTATATTCTGTGCATTGCATTTGATGCCTAGAACTTGCCCTGTGTGTTTGCAAAGTGAAATAGTAGTTTTGTTCAGTCTTGGAAGTGATATAGGTATTTCTTTGTTGAGCCAGATATGTATATTTTATCCGCCTAATTATTATGTATCGTAGTTAACCCCTTTGAGCCTGTAATCCTGTTTCTTTGGCAACCACATTACAAGCCTTACCCATTTGTTCGAATTAACCATCTATTTGAACCATTGTAGCCTCTCATGAACACTTGAATTATTTATGAACTATGTAAAAGTTAAAGTGTGGGGTGGTTGGTTTGGCTTTTGAGTGGAACTAATGAAATAAGGAGAAAGGTGCACTGTTTTGAAAAAGTAAGAGCTACTTAAATTGGAAAAAAAAATAGTTGGATTCTTGTGAAAAAAAAATTCCTTGATAAGTGGTGGCTCTTGATGTAAGTGTTCTTAAAGAAGAATGGGGTAATATACATTGATGTGAAGGTGGAGTTTTGGTTTGACATAAGTATGGGGTTTGAATGTTAAAGTATATGTATTAAAGTGCTTAGGGAGGTGTAGTCACTCTTATATCTAAATGAATCCTACCCGTCCCGTAGCCTACATTACAACCAAATAAAGTCCTAATTGATCCAAGATTGAATGAGCTCGATTAGTGGAGTAGTACACTACGGGCAAGCTTATCGTGCATCTTTTGTGGCATATGAATGTTATTTCTGAGAGTGAGTGAATTCTTTCTATCTTGAGTTCCTAAGTGTTCTTAAATTTTATTGTGTGGAACTACTCTCTTTTGTTGTGTGAGGGCACTTGATTCATGAAGGAAAGGTAATGTCAGTCACCTCTATATTAGAGTAAGTGGGTGAGTTGTGAATAATGCGTGGTACTTGTGAGTCAAATCTTGAGGTGAAGATGTTACGCTTTTGTGCTTAGTCTATTTTAAATACTCTTGGTATGATGAGTTAGGAGAATTGTTTAAAAAGGTCGTGTCTTATAAAAAAAAAGTGTAGTTTGATTGCTCGAGGACGAGCAATGGTTTAAGTGTGGGGTGTTGATGATAGGCTATAATTGCATATTTTAGTCGCTTATTACACTCGAATTTACTGCACTTTAATTGAGTTTGCGCTTTAATCGCTAGTGTTTTGCACTAATTGTGTGTTTTATGCCTTGTAGGTGTGATTTCGAGCTATATAGATGTTATGGAATGAATTTAAGTGATTTGAAGCTTTGAAGTCTGAGTAAAAGCTCAAGGAATTAAGCCGGGATCGTGTTCGGAGGTCAAATTTGATAATTAAGTACGAACGAAGACTTGAGGAGGCATATTGCGCACTGTCTAGTAAAATAGATATAACTTTTTTCTCAGAACTCCATTTGGGCTCCACAATATATGGTTGGAAAGCTAACTCAAAGAGCTACAACTTTCATGTTTTATGTTGTTCCAAATTCCAAACGTAACAGGGTGAAACACCGCGGTTTTTCTGTGACCGCGGCAGAACCGCGGCAGAGTGTACTCGCGGACAACTGAAGAATCAGAGGGCATGTTTGGCCGCGGTTCCACCGCGACCGCGGCAAAACCGCGGCAGGAAGCGAAAATTTCAGGGACTAAGTGCAAAACATGGGATTTTAAGTCCTAAACCCTATATTAAACAAAGGAGGCCGGCCAAGAACAAAGAGGGGACATATTTTGAGACATAGATTCGACCTAAGGAGGCAAGAACACATTGGGAGCAAGGCGGAGAATTCTTCTACGAGTTTTTCCTTCCTCTTCCTATTTATTTCATTGTTGGTTATGACTTTTAGTATTGTAGTTTTACATACTATTATGAATAGCTACTTTGTTATCTAGAGTTTTGATAGAACCTTTTGTAGGATAAATTCTTGTTATGTTTTTATATAATTGAGCCATAGCTTTTCTCTATTTGTTCAACTACGTTTATATTGTGGTTGGTTGAAGAGCTCTCAATTAGCTGTGCCTATTTAGTATGCATAACTCGGGAGAGAGTGCATATTTAGGTAATTGTTGAACAACACCACTCCCAGAGTATATGAGGGATCAATAACCGAGGGTTTAAAGGTGGGATTAGGGATAACGAAGCCTTGGGTGCGATCTGAAGTGAGCTGTATTAAAAGCCAGCTAGCGTAGCTCGGGAGAGTGCGTCTAGTAAATTATCGTAATTACTCGGGAGAGATTTACGGTAATAAGAGTGCTCATGATCGGTAGAGAATACTTGGGCGAAATTATAGAAGACATAGCGGGAAGGATTCCGACAATAGGGGAAATCATAACTCTAGACCTCCTTAATCTTTTCTATAACCCTCAGTATCGTTAGTTGTTAATTTACTATTTCAATTTGTTAGTTAATTAGTTAAACAGAAGAATCTTAATATCTATAAGTTAGGAATTGTTCAAGCTTGTCTTCTTGGTGATAGTGAACAGCTGTAGCTAAACCTTAGTTCTCTCTGGGATTCGACTCCGGACTTTTAAACCGGATTATATTTGCAACGACCGCATTGTCCTTTTTATAAGGCATAGTTGGGCGTGATCAATCGGCAGAGAATACTTAGGAGAAATTATAGAAGACATAGCGGGAAGGATTCCGACAATTGGGGAAATCATAACTCTAGAACTCCTTAATATTTTCTCCAAACTGTAGTATCTTTAGTGTTAATTTATTATTTTAATTTGTTAGTTAGTTAGTTAAACACAAGAATCTTAATATCTATAAGTTAGAAATTGTTCAAGCTTGTATTCTTGGTGATAGTGAACAACTGTAGCTAAGCCTTAGTTCTCTATGGGATTCGACTCCGGACTTGTAAACCGGATTATATTTGCAACGACCGCTTAGTCCTTTTTATAATGCGTAGTTGGGCGTGATCACCCTTCACTTGGACCTGCAAAAGGAAATCAGGGGTTAGTCTTAGGAATCCAAACTAGTTTGGGTCCCTTTCTATAGGAAAAAGGATGAATCAAATTCTTTTTAGCCCAACTTGGCAGCCTATTTTTCCCTTGAACAAATTCTTTGTTCTTTTGACTTGCCCTTTCTTTTGCAGTGCATTTACTTTATAGTGACCAGTTTTACCACAGTGTGTGCAAATTTTGTTCTCAGGAAGTGTGAGGTACTTGCTTTTGGGATCCCACTTAGGTGCAGGGTTCCCAAAGCCAAGTCCTCTTTTATTGCTACTATGGTATTCTTGTAGCCATGAAAGTGCATCGGAGGACCTATTCCATTTACAGGTTCTGTCTAGCTCATGCTTGACCTTGCTTAGACCCTCCTTTAGGATTCTTATCTCCTCATCTCTTTTGTACAACTCATCTTTCATTTTTCCTACATTTTCTTCTAAAGTGAGTTGTGTTTGATCAACTATCTTTTTACCTGTTCCTAATTTCAATTTTAGATTTTCAGATCTAAGTTCTAGGACAGATGTGTCAAGTTCATGAACTTGGTTCTTTAACACAGCATTTTCACTTTCAGTTTCACTAGCTGTATGTTCCAGATTTTTGCACTTAGCTTTTAAAACTACACACTCTTTTGACAGTTGTTCCTTTTCATTGGTTACATCCTCAAATTCATCAATTAGCTCTAGGAGCAACTCAGATAACCTTTCCTTAGAAAAAAAATTAATCTTGTCTTTCAGATGAGAAACACTTACCTCAACTTTTTCATCAGATTCTCCAATAGTGATAAGTGCTCGTTCATCATCATCATCATCATCTGAGCTTTTATCTGAGCTATCTCCCCAAGCAGCGACCATAACCTTTGTTGATCCTTTGCTGTTGTTTTTCTTGGGTTGAACCTGTTCCTTCTTCTTGTTACTTCGTTCAGCTCTTTCCTTCTTCTACTCAGTTTCCCATATGTGGTGATCAGTCTTTCCACACTTGTAGCAGCCATCATTGGTTTTTTTCTCAAGAGCTTTTGATTTGCTGTAGCTACCACTTCTTGAAGAACCCTTTCCTCTCCTTAGGTACTTCTTGAAGTCTTTGGTGATCATGGCCGTTTCATCATCTTCCAGATCATAACCTTCAGTGATTCTGAGAGCCAAACTCCTTTCCTTCTTGGGTACATCCATCTTCATGGTCTGTCTCCTAAGTTCATAGGCAATAAGATTTCCAATCAATTCATCCAGTGGGAGAGTGGCAATATTCTTTGATTCCTGGATGGCAGTGTGATTTTGCTCTCCCAAGTAATAGGCAAAACTCTAGTCAATATCTTTTCGACCCTTTCTTCTTCAAGAATAACCCTTCCAAGAGATTTCAGCTCATTTGTTAGTATAGTGAACCTAGTGTACATTTCTTGAATAGTTTCTCCTTCCTTCATAGCAAAACTCTCATATTGAGAGTACAGTAGAGTTCCTCTGGATCTCTTTACCTGAGGTGTTCCTTCATGAGCCACTTGCAGTGTGTCCCATATTTGCTCAGCAGTGGTACAACCTTGGATTCTGCTGTACTCATGTGGACCAAGTCCACAAACAAGCCATTTCCTGGCTTTAGCATTCTTCTCCCACTTCCTCAAGTCCTCAGCAGTGCAATCAGATCTTGTCTTGGGCACATCTCCTTCAACATTTTTCTTCAAGGTAGCCAATGGTCCATCAGTGACAATGTCTCATAGCTCATAGTCCTTTCCTATAATGTGATCTCTCATCCTATTTTTCCACCAAGAGTACTACTGGCCATTAAAGAGTGGTGGCCTAGCAGTGGATTGCCCTTCCTAGTTTCTAAGTGGTGCACTCATGTTGATCTTTTCCTAAGGTGTTAGCCTCTTCAAGGATAACCTGCTCTGATACCAATTAATGTTTTATACTTCAATGCCACACAAGGGGAAGAGGGAGGGTGATTTGTGTGGTGTCCAATTTTCACATGCAAAGATTATAGAAGGACCTGGTTCTTCTATGTGTTTCTTATACTAATATTGCGAAAACAATAAATGCGAAAAGTAAAGAACACAAGTATTTTTACATGGAAAATACCCGGCTCAAAAGGTAAAAAAATCACGACGTACTACTCAGCAGGATTTTCCCCAACACTTCACTAAATCACTGAGCCAAAACAGCATTTACAAAAACTCTTTGTAAACTTAAGGATTACCTCTAATCCCGTTGTGGCAACTAGCCTCTAACTGTTGCGACAACTTCAAGTTAGCTCTAACTTCCTCAGAGTACCTAATACAATTACTTCTAGATAAAGCTGAAAGGTACAATTTGAAAACCACCTACTACAATGAAACTAGAATAAAATACAGACACTTGGAACTGGTTCTTCTATCTGGTTCATGTAGCTTCAGGTTCGCACACATGAATCACACAAGAATTGCTTGCAAAATGCCTTGCTATTTTGCTCTCAATTCACATTTAACTTCAGCTTTTGTGTGTGCCTGCCTATAGAGTGAGAACATCCTGTAATTTATAGAGTTAGTAGAATAGGAAATAACTAGAGTTCCTATGCTATACTCTTCCTTGGTGGAAGAGTTCTAGTTAACCTCAACTTCTAACTCCTTCCTTATCTTGGATAGTGTTCTCTTTGAGTAATAAGGAGTCCTTCTCTTTATCAATTATGCAACCTTTTCGATCAGGAGATATCAAATATAACAAGTTAAGCTTATCTCCTTCACGTGCATCCTTTATGCTTGAATCTTCCCGTGTCTATGTACACTGTGGATGGACCTGGTTAATGCTTGAGTTCCTTTATCAATCTTCAAAACAAACTTCACTTGGACCAACAAATTCTTTGTTCAATAACCCCTTGCCCTATATACAATTATTTAATTAAGAACTATCAAATGTACGAGCACTACACTTTCTGTTTATTCATCTAATCATCGGAGAAGCTACAATTGCAAGAGCAAATACATTAATGACGAGGAAATATTTTTGTTATGTTTTCTACACGTACAGAGAATAAGGGAAAGAAGACACCGTAAATACTGAATATAACTAAAAATAACGAGTAGTGTTCAAGATGCGTACCAACGACTAATGAGGTTCTCATTTAAAAGGCAGGACATATAGTACTCCAATCATATTTTAGCTTCTGTTTTAATGAAGAAATCAACTTTTTAATGCAATTTATGTCTGTGTATGTATTGTGCATATGTCCATCAGTCCGTGTGCGTGACACTTTGTCGATCAGTATCCCAAAGAAATGCATATAGATACAGAAAAATAGTTGGACTTGAAATAATTGGCATAACCTCAAATTTTCCATGAAAAAATCATAACGTTGATTTGATGTTTTACCTCTGTAACCATAAAACTTGTGAAGGTCCTATATTCTTATATAATTCACAGTTAAACATGAAAAGGACATTAATAATTTTAGATAATTAAGTTGAACATGTTACCTTAGAATTGATGCAAATCCCCCAAAGATTGGTCTATTGCTTAGTACATTTATCATTGGTCCGACCAACATAGCATATTAATTCTGGCTATACAGTATTATTTTTTCATTTTAAAATCGACCCTCCTCTATACCCCTAACCCAAAAGAGAGAAAAATAGTGCAAGTTAACCAGATAATTGGAGCACTCAACGGTAGATTTAAGAGGGGTTCTAGTGATTCAATTGAACTTATTATTTTCGATCGACTTGAATGTTGTATGAATATGAAAAAAAATTAAAATATATACATTACACATATTCTAAGTACTTAAATCCTCCTGGATTCGCTTTTTGAATTGGTGAAATAAAAAGTTATAAGTAATAAAAATACGTTCTTTAATTTAGTGGATCGGAGTGCCCACAACCCATATTGTGTGCTATTACGGAAAGGTAAGCCCAACTTAGATGGCAGCCATATCTTAATCATGACAGAGAGAGGAAGAAAGCGACGAATTTCAAGCTGTGAACGTTATATAGAACGTTGTCATTCAACTTCTTTAGTACTCAAAACAAGTCAGTGATACACAACACACGAATTGGCAGTTATTTCACTATCTAACTGACAATCCTCTCAACTTTCTGCAACAATGGTCAGTGCTTAATTGCTATCCTCTACCCTCCCCCCTTCTCCCTACCCCTTAATTAACACCCCCCAACAAAAAAAATTTAACTTTCTTGGTTCTTTTTATGTGTTGTCAGGAGGAAGGTACAAAGTTAGAGTACAATTCTGTCAGCTCATACAAAATTAAAGGAAAAGGTGGATTCAGAGCTTCTTCCTTCATCTATGGTAAGAGAGTTATTTCCTGTTCTACGTTGGGAAATTTTGAAGTTAGCAGATCGTTAATTAATGTTTGAGATTTCGTCGTAATTATTTACTATGTAGGTTTTGTGGGATTAGATAACATTGGATTTGTAGCAAACATGGTGAGTATGGTATTATACTTCTCATTCAAGATGCATTTGGACCTCAGCGGCTCAGCCAACACTGTCACTAACTTATTGGGCTCAACGTACTTGCTCTCCATTATTGGTGGCTTTATTTCTGATACTTACCTCAGCAGATTCCATACCATTCTCATATTCGGAACAGCTGAAATACTTGTAAGTAACTAGTTTTCTCAATAATAATTAATTTATAGTATGCATATATACTATGCGTTGACTCCCTTTAATTTTTTCGTATGTTTACTTTTATATATTTTGATACCTCTTAATAAAAATTCTGGCTCCGACGTTGCATTTACGACCATCCTTGATGTATGAAACGGTCGGTGCGCAATGGGTTGAAATTTTTTGATCTGTATAATAATAAGCTGACGGTCAGTATATTAAATATATTTTTTTTTTCATTTTTAACAAACGAGCCGTCAAAATATTAGTTTCTTCATATGTAGGCATGGACGTTGATGACAATTCAAGCTCGTTACTCAAGTTTGCAACCACAAGTATGTGGCAAGTCAAATTGTTTAGAAGGTGGGATAGGACTATTATTCTATGGTTCACTTTGCTTGTTAGCATTGGGGACTGGTGGGGTAAGGGGAGCACTTCCAGCATTGGGTGCTGACCAGTTTGATCACAAGGATCCAAATGAGGCCAAGGCTCTTGGAAGATACTTCAATTGGCTGTTACTTAGCTCAGTTTCAGGTTCAGCAATTGGAGTCACTGTCGTTGTTTGGGTTAGCACTAATAAAGGTTGGTGGATTGGTTTCCTAATTAGTTTGGTTGGTACTTTCCTTGGTTTCCTTATCTTTGTCTTTGGAAAGCCTTTCTACCGACTTCAAGTTCCTGGTGAAAGCCCTCTCACAAGAATATTACAGGTTTAATTTCCCACTCTCTTCTTCCTTTTTTTCTTTATTTATTTATTTGGTATATGTAAAGAGTCCTTACTTCTTTTTTTTTTTTTTTTCGTTTGGGGCTTATATTTATTTTGGAGTCCGACTAACCTACATTTGCATCACATAACACTCATTAAAGGAGAAAATACGAGGTTACCTATTAATGCTTAAAACCTTACATGTAAGCTGCAGCGCGAGTACCCTTTTTTTTTTTTTTTTTTTTGCTGCAATAGAAGAGATTTCCATTGGATTAGTTAAAAGACTTAGATAATACACCGAATTTACATAAGAAAAAATTCACGTAGAAATTAGTTTAAGGATTTAAGTTGTATATGTCGACTGTGCAATATTTTTTTTATATAGTCAGTTCATAATTACTTGTCATAGTAGGTCACTAAACATTTTCACTAGGTTACCAATTACTAGGAGTGATATAAATCATAAAATTTTATATGTAATACCTTATAAGTAACCTGATGGGTAAATATATTTTACATCGTCAGTAAACTCTTACATTAAAAGTAAAAGTAAACTGATAGTGTAAATATTATTAAATAAAAATTTAAGTAAAACAAATACTGCAAACATAGAAATATTAAGGGCAATAGTCAAATTATATATGCATAATGCATTTATGTTACTTCGCCTCTATCCTAATGTAAATCCCCTACATAGGTCAATTTACATTTTCTGAAATTAATCATACTTCCAAGAATTTCACATATTCTTTTTTCTTTATTATTATTTTTTTGGTTCGACTAAAACAAACTTTTAAAGCCTGCAATAATTTTATGTTATCATTTAATGTAATTTAGTCTTATTATTCAAATATTCATGGCGCAGAACTTTACATGTCAAATAGGAAATCCTTAAAATAAATTAAATCATGACACTATTCAGGACTAATTGCATGACAGTTATATAATATAACTAAAGCTATATAATATAACTAAGCATCGTGTACTTTTTTCAATTACATACGATATATGGTGTAAAATCTCTAAAACAAATTTATGGTATAATATATAGGTTATCAAGGTGGCAATTAGAAACCGAAAGTTGCAATTACCAGAAAATCCTGAAGAGTTGTATGAGATCAATGTGAAAGAATCAGACTCATCAGAGCCAAAAATTGCACATACTGATCAATTCAGGTAATGCATATTATATATCTCACTAATTTCTTTTGACGGCTATGATTTCATGCTTTTATTTTGTTATTTCTTGTTTTTAATTTAAAGACCCCAACTGGGGAAAAAGAGAAGAAGAAAAAGGGAACCCAGTGCATAAATTTTTGTGGGTCCATTTTTGAAAAGTTGGACATAAGAATTTTTTTATTTTTTTGGAAAATTTTTCACTTTTTTTGAATCAGTGTTTGGCTATAAAATTTTCAATTTCACTTGAAGATGAATTTTGAAATTTTTCGAAAATTTGAAAAACTCCAAAAAACTATTTTCACTCAGATCACTCACAAAAATTCAAAAACAACCCAAAATTAAATTATATCCATGTCCAAACACAACTCTAATTTTCAAAATTATTTTCACTTAAAAAAAATTCATTTTTTTTTTTGAAATTTTACAATTCTTATGTCCAAACGCCCACTAGACACTTTCAAAAGAGAAGTTGCCATTTCCCAAAAGTATCACAAGTACATTGGATCCTACAATACTTAATTTAAACAAATTCGTTAATGTTGCACTGGACAATGTGACAATTAAAGTAATAGGTTACTCCCTCCGGTCCAAAATAAGTGATATTTTTTGGATGTTTTCACACAGATTAAGAAATCCATCTTTTAGCATTAATTAGCAATGGAATTGACCATATTAACCTTTACTATCTCTCATAAA
The DNA here is from genome assembly GCF_001879085.1 of Nicotiana attenuata. NCBI lineage: Eukaryota > Viridiplantae > Streptophyta > Magnoliopsida > Solanales > Solanaceae > Nicotiana > Nicotiana attenuata. Next base: position 96,703 of record NW_017672173.1, read on the forward strand.
CACTCCTAACACATATTCCAACACTATTTACTCCAAGGACAATGTAGGAAAAAAATAATTAATTCATTCTTGAAATCTGAAAAAATCACTTATTTTGGACCACAAGAAAAAGGCCAAAAAATCACTTATTTTGGACCGGAGGGAGTACCAAATACTCATTCGATTGAGGTTATGACGTCATTATTTTTGAAAATTGATGCTCATTAGTAGCTGTGGTTATTGCTAAATAATTATACTAAAATTGACTACATAATTCTAGAGCTTAGCCGGATGATATTTGTGTACATATTCTAATCATGTAGTATGATTTAAGTTATATACATTGATATAATGCAAATTTTTTATATGATTAATGTAGTTTAACTTGTTATAGTATATTAATGTAGGTACTTAGACAAAGCTGCAATTCTTCCAAAAACTGTTGAACCAACACAATGGACAGTTTGCACAGTGACCAAAGTAGAAGAAGTGAAAATATTAACAAGAATGTTGCCTATAATTGCTAGCACAATTTTAATGAACACGTGTTTGGCCCAACTCCAAACATTTTCAGTACAACAAGGCTATCGAATGAATCGTCACTTTGGCTCTTTTGAAGTTCCAGCACCTTCAGTTCCAGTAATTCCATTACTTTTCATGTGTATTCTCATACCAATTTATGATTTTGTATTTGTTCCTTTTGCTCGAAAAATCACCAATCATCCCTCTGGCATCACACAACTCCAACGTGTCGGCGTCGGATTAGTCCTTTCTATTATTTCCATGGGTATAGCTGCACTTGTTGAGATAAAAAGAAAACACCAATCTTTGAAAAATCCATTGGAGCCTATCCATGTATTTTGGCTATCTTTTCAATATGGGATTTTTGGAATTGCTGATATGTTTACCTTAGTGGGAATGCTTGAGTTTTTCTACAAGGAAGCACCAGCAGGAATGAGGTCACTGTCTACTTCTTTTACATGGATTTCACTCTCTTTTGGGTACTACTTGAGCAGTGTTTTTGTGGATATTATCAATTCAGTGACCAAAAGATTTTCACAAAGCAAGAAAGGATGGTTGGCTGGTCAAGATTTGGATCAAAATAATTTGCAACTTTTCTATTGGTTCTTGGCCATTTTAAGCTGCCTAAACTTTGTAAATTATCTCTATTGGGCATCTTGGTACAAGTACAAATCAGAAGACAAGTTGGACACTAAGCCCAAATCAGGGGATAATGTTACTTTGCCTAAATCAGCCTCAGTAAGTAGGGTGTCATTCCTTAAGGCAAATGAGAATGATGCAGCAGTTGTCACACCAGATGTTTCCTCCATTGGACGGACATAAGTGAACAAACTTATAAGGAGAAAAATTAAATAGTTGAAAAGATGAAATTATTGTATTTAAATTAGCAACAAAAACAAGAATTGCTCCTCGCTACTTGTTTTTGTCTAGTTAATGTTTTTATGGGCTGTTATTTAACGTTTTTCTTTTTTCCTTGGCTGTGTGTTTTCATGCAAGCGCATGATTTTTGGGTTAAGTCTTCGGAGTGGTGCTTAGTTTTAATTAATTTCATATGTAAACTATGGGAAATCATGAGGGGTCAAATTTCCCACATAGATGGGTTGATATTTAATCAGTTTGTAAAATCTTTTAAAGTGTAAAATGAATGATGTGTTCAGCATAGTTACTCATGATCTTTCATTCTCTGTTGTCTTCTGCGCCCAAATTATGCAGTATGGGCTATTGTGCTGGCCCAAATACATGCAATAAGGGAACCTGTATTTTCCCTCGGAAAATTGAGGGGGAAGTGCACGGTTGGCTACTAAAAACATATGTATTTACTTTTAAGCCACCGTTTAAAATGTCTTTAGTCTTTAGCCACTGCTTTAATAAACATTAACTGTCCGGACGAAAATACCCTTCTGCTCATGTCCTTAAATTCAGGACTTCAGGACTACATGTCCTTAACTTTTGAACTTGGAACTCTAAGTTCAGGACTACATGTCCTTAACTTTTGAACCTGTAACTCTAAGTTCAGGACTTCAGGGCTACATGTCCTTAACTTTTGAACTTGGAACTCACACTTCAAGACCAAGCGTCCTTAACTTTTGAACTTGTAAGTCAAAGTTAAGGACCTATTGTCCTTAACTTTTGAACTTGTAACTGTAAGTTAAGGACTGCTTGTCCTTAACTTTTGAACGTGTAACTGTAAGTTAAGGACTGTCTGTCCTTAACTTTTGAACTTGGAAATTGAACTTATAACTGTAAGTTAGGGACTGCCTGTCCTTAACTTTTGAACTTGTAACTATAAGTTTAGGACTGCCTGTCCTTAACTTTAGAACTTGTAACTGTAAGTTAAGAACTGACTGTCCTTAACTTTTGAACTTGTGTCCTTAACTATTGAACTTAACTTTAGGACTTCAAGTTAGAAACTCATAAGTTCACCAGCAGAAAAATCAAAAGATAAACTATTATTGTTTTTGTTGTGTGGAGTTTTCAACGTTTTTAATTTTCGTGTTAACAGGTAATTTTTGGTGTGCAGCAATAACAGACAGGGAAGTTCAAGATTGTGGCAAGAGATGAAGTTGACAGATAAGATAATACATGTACGATGATTAAGCAGAATTGCAGAAACATACATTGAGAATCCTAGTTTTTAGTAGTGGATTAGTGGTAGAGTAGTTGATAGAGAGTAGTATTCTATGATTGTTTAAATTCGTAATCATTTTCTTCTATACTTATCATTAATTGAAGTCTTTATGTTTTGAATGCATCGGTGTATTTCCGTTTGGGGAGGAAAGGGTAACACAATCTTTTCGTATTAATTTTAATAGACTAGTGGCTACTATTGCTAAGCATTAAAAATACTGGATAAAAAGTAAATACCAGCTTAAACAATGGCTACCCCACGCCATTTCTACGAAAATTGATGGGTTAAATACTCATGATTTAAGATTGGCCCATTTAAGCATGTTTGGATGTAAAAGAAGGGATAATTATGACCCAATACACAGTCGGCGTTCTAGTCTACCGGATTTGGCCCAATTTCTCTTTATCAGGGAGTTTTATAGCTTTACCAACAAAAACTAAACTAATTACCCTTACCTATCCATTAATTTTTCTACCCACCAAACTAATTACCCTGCCTACCCATTGCATCTTTTCTGGGAAATATTATTAGTGAAAGGAGATAGGGGAATCGTGATTGTGGCTATGCTTTCATAAAGTTAAATGGAAATTCATAAAAGGCTATTGTTAAACCGTGAGATTAAATTGTGCCCATAATTTATTCTTGACACATTACATAAGGATGAGGGAAGCGAGAACCTGAAAAAGCCAACAAGTGGTAAAATCGTAGGCTACCCATAAAATTTAAGTATCGAGAAGAAAGAAATAATTATTATTTTCATCATCTACCTCCAATACAATAAATAATATCTTCATGGAATTCCATCTAACACCTCTTTTAAGAAAAATAATTGCAAAAAGCATGAGAACTTTGTTAAAATATTTAAAAAGAATCCAGTTAAAAAATTTTAAAAATTAAAAAGTGACCCAATTATAACATCATATTGTATATTATAACAATATATTATTGTAGTAAACTATATACTATTGAATTGTATATTATATATCAAAATAGCATACAACAACAACAACCCCGTGTGGTCCCACAAGTGGGGTCTGGGGAGGGTAGGATGTACGCAGCCTTACCACTACCCTGGAAGGGCAGAGAGACTATTTCCGATAGACCCTCGGCTAAAGAAGGTGGGAGAAGCCCTGGTAGCAAGTAATAGCAAAATAATAATTAGAAAACTAAATTGGAGATAGCCAATAGATAATATGAAAGGGGTACTGATAACAAGTAGTAGCAAGATAACATATTTAGAAAACTAATTCCACAGCAGCAGACGAGAATATGAATGAAGTACTGCTAGCAAACTACAGAATTACAATGGCAAGTAACAACGAATCGAGAAATGCGAAAATAGCAAACTAAGGAAAAAAAGGTACCGTACTAGCGCTAATACTATCGAGCTAGAGAAGACAAAGGGAGATGCACGACTACCTACTAACCTTCTACCCTAATCTTCAACATCCACACCCTTCTATCTAGAGTCATGTCCTCGGTTAGCTTAAGTAGCGCCATATCCCGCCTGATCACCTCTTCCCAAGACTTCTTTGGCCTACCTCTACCCCTCCTCTCACCTCCTAAGGCTGACCTCTCACAACTCCTCACAGGGGCATCCGCGCTTCTCCTCTTAACATGCCCGAACCATCTCAACCTTGCCTCACGCATCTTTGCCTCCACAGGGGCTACTCCCACCTTGTCTCGAATAACTTCAATCCTAATTCTATCCAACCTAGTATGCCCACATATCCATCTCAACATCCTCATTTCCACTACCTTCATTTGCTGGACATGAGAGTTTTTGACTGGCCAACACTCTGCCCCATAAAACATAGTCGGTCTAACCACTACCTTGTAGAACTTACCCTTAAGTCTCAACGGCACATTCTTACCCAATCTTTACACTGTAGCTCAAGTTTTTAAAAATGAACTTTTTCGTACATATACGAGAATTTAAACTTATTTACCAGTTTATCTAAGTTTTACTATTTACAGAAAGTAACTAAATTTTTTTACAAAATATATACAAATTTGGTTAAAATATACAATATATCTACGACTTGAATATAGTTTTTTGTGTCTAGAATCCGCTCAAAAACTACAATTTACATATAATTTATATACAACATGTATAAAATTATGTTAGTTGTATATACTTTATATGTCGCTTTTACACCCGAAATACAAAGTATATACAATTTGTTTATGCCTTCTTCTTCGAGTTTCAATATGAAATTCTAAATAAAACCACCTCGAATCTTCATCAAATTCTCCAAAAATTGAGATATAAACTCGAAAGAATATTTACTATCATTTGCAAAAATACCCAATCCAAACAAATAATAATTTTGCAAAATTTGATTTTCGAGTTCAAAGCTTCGAAGCTTTTTAATTGCTGTCAATGAAATTTTTAATGAATTAATATCGATATATGACTGCTTTACTCTACCGGACTAGAAGTTGGCTTCAAGAATCCTATGAACTCTAACGACAAAGATACTAAGGCCAAGACTTCTTTGGCCTACCTCTACCCCTCCTCTCACCTCCTAAGGCCAACCTCTCACAACTCCTGATAGGAGCATCTGCGTTTCTCCTCTTAACATGCCAGAACCATCTAAACCTTGCCTCACGCATCTTTGCCTCCACAGGGGCCACTCCCATATTGTCTCGAATAACTTCATTCCTAATTCTATCCAACCTAGTATGCCCACATATCCATCTCAACATCCTCATTTCCACTACCTTCATATGTTGGACATAAGAGTTTTTGACTGGCCAACACTCTGCCCCATACAACATAGTCGGTCTAACCACTACCTTGTAGAACTTACCCTTAAGTCTCAACGGCAAAATTCTTATCACACAAGACACCGGAAGTGAGCCTCCACTTCATCCACCCTGCTCCGATAAGGTGTGTGACATCCTCATCTATCTCCCCATCCTTCTGAATTATAGATCCCAGATACTTGAAACTCTCTCTCCTAGAAATGACATATATGAAAATAATATTTTATGTTCTTCATTCAACATTACACTATTACATTAAGATAGTATACTATTATGGCATATTGTATACTATTACAGCATATTGTTGTTGCAGTATATTGCACATTATCACAATATATTGTATAGTATGTTATATACTATAATAGTATACAGTTGAATTATAGCTATATACTCCTACAGTGTATTGTATACCGTAATGGTATATTGTTAGGTAACTGTATTTTTCTTCGATTATTACAGTATACCGTTGCAGTATATTGTGTACTATAATAGTATATCGTTGCAATATAGCTATATAATCCTACAACATATTGTATACCGTAGCTGTATACTATTAGGCAACTGTGTTCTTCTTCGATTTTCAGTTGAAAGGTTCGATCTCAATCACCTCAAATCAACTTCAAATGTGATCAAATTTAGTATGAACTTCCAGAAGATACTATAAGCAATATTTAATAACACCCACTTTGAATCAAACAAGAAATCTTATAATAAAAAAAAATTGAGCTTCAAGCAAACACTAGTGGTTATTCAAACACACATAAAAATTCTGATTTGGGAAGCTTACTCGAAGGTACTATAAGCAATATTTTATAGCACCTACATTGAATCACACAATAAATCTTCTAAATAAAATTTTAAGTTCATGCAACGACCCGGCTGGTCGTTTTTGGAAATTACGCCCCGATCCCCCATTAACTGTTTTTCCTAAGTTCATTTCTGCTATTTTGGTTTGCCGGGACGTTCGGTGTTGAGTTTTGGAGAGTTTTGGGACACTTAGTCCCTAAATGAGAGCTTAAGAGTTGAAAAATGGTCCGTAATCAGAACAGTGTAAAGACGACCTCGGAACGGAAATCCGATGGTTCCGTTAGCTCCGTTAGGTGATTTCGGGGTTGGGAGCGTGTTCGGAATGTATTTTGGAGGCTCGTAGCTCATTTAGGCTTGAAATGCCGAAGTTTGAATTTTTGAAGTTTCCGGTCCGATAGTGAGTTTTTGATCCGAAGGTCGAATTGGAATTCCGGAAGTTGCAGTAGTTCCGTCATGTCATTTGGGATGTGTGTGCAAAATATTAGGTCATTCGGACGAGGTTCGGGTAGGTTTTTGATCGAAAGCGTGTTTGGTTGGAGTTTGAAGTTCTTAGGCTTGAATCCTTGATTAATTCGTGTTTCCGGCGTTGTTTTAGGTGGTTTAAGGATTGGTACAAGTTTGAATGATGTTATGGGATATGTCCGTAGGTTTGGTTGAGGTCTCGGGGGCCTCGGGTGTGTTCCGGGTGCTCAACGGAGCACTTTGGAGTTGGAAAATATTGCAGAAAACTGAACTCAGCTGTTGCAGACTTTTCCTCTTCGCGATCGCAGCCTCCCTCTCGCGTTCGCATAGTGTAATCTTGGAGGGAGTCCAGTTTCTTCATTGCGTTCGCATAAACTTCACCGCGTTCGCGTACTTATGCCAGTCAGTTCTTCGCGTTCGCGAACCCTTGCACGCGTTCGCGTAGAACAACTTCTGGACCTCAGCATTTTTCCTTAATCGCGATCGCGTTACAGGCCACGCGTTCGTGTAGCTATAAAAATCCCAGGCCTCCGCGTTCGCATCCTACTCCTCGCAATCGCGAAGAGCATATTTGACATCTTCCATCTTTCTTCTCCGCAAACGCGATCTAATCTCCGCGTTCGCGATGCATTAAGTGTCTGGACAGTATTTAACATTTCAAAAACGAGGGTTAGCCATTTTTAACAAAACTCAAGCTAGAGAGCTCGGATTTGGGAGAAATTTCGAGGGGTTTTCAAGAGAAACGATTGGGTAACGATTCTCTACTCTCTTATGCTTAATAACCACTAATCTAATCACGAATTCATCATTAATTTCGGATTTTTGAATGAAAAATGGGTAAAACTTCATAGACTAAACTATTGAGTTTTGAGTGGGTGTTTGACCTCTGATTTGGGAGATTTTTATATGGTTAGACTCGTGAGAGTACGAGGGTTCTGAAAATGTGAAAATTATTCGATTCCGAGACGTTGGCCTGAAGGGCATTTTGGTCATTTCACCTAATTTCACGCCGTAGCCTTGAATTAAATAGCAAAACCAGTTGTTTGCGATGTTATTTATGATATGTAAATGTATTGAATAGATTTGGGCCATTTGGAGTCGGATACTCGTGGCAAAGGCGTGGTTTCTAGTTGATTTTGAGCCGGTTCGAGGTAAGTGGCTTGTCTAACCTTGTGTGGGGGATCTTTTCCCTTAGGATATGATCTTTAATATTTGAATGCCCCGTACGTGAGGTGACGAGCGCGTACTTGAGCTAATTGTTGTAAATCCGTTTCTACTTGAAGTATTTAAATTGAGCTTTCTTGTTTACTTGTTCCTTTTAACTGTAAGTTTGTACCTGTGCTAGCTTAGAGACTCATGTTTAGCTGACTTACCTGCTTATTTGCTTTAACTGTGCTATTTGTACTCTGTGAAGCATGTTAGGCTATAATTTACTACTTCGTGTCCTGATTTTTAGCATTGTTCCGAGATTTAGGAATCGTTGTTGTTGTGTGTTTAATTTGGGACTACGGGACGACTTCCCGGGAGATCCCCTGTACTTGAGATATTCTGGACTGAGGGTGCGGGATACCAAGAGATCCCTGGCACATGTGTTTCTATATATATATTGGGATACCAAGAGATCCCCGACTTACTTATTGAGGATACTAAGAGATCCTCGGGATACCGAGAGATCCCTAATGTTGATGATGAGGATATCAAGAGATCCTCGGGATACCAAGAGATCCCCTGGCTACTATTCCTTGTGAGGGCAGTTTTCCGTGTATTGTTACCTTTGCTTTCTATTACTGTTCTTCCTTATTTACCTGGTTTAGATTCTCGCTGTAGACTTTATTTAAACTATTTCTGTTATCTCATTATTTATTATGTTATCTCAGTAAGGCCCTGACCTTCCTCGTCACTACCCAACCGAGGTTAGGCTTGGCACTTACTGAGTACCGCTGTGGTGTACTCATGCCCTTCCTGCGCATGTTTTTCATGTGCAGATCCAGGTACTTCCTCCCAGACGTATCATCCTCGTGGTGGAGAGTCCTAGCTGAGACTTGAGGTATATTTGCTACGTTGGCAGACCACGAGTCTCTACTCTATTCCGGCTTTAGCAGATAGTTCCTTTTCTTTCCTTTCATGTTGTTTAGACATTCTGGTGTAGAGCAGTTTACTACATTCTATTAGCCTGTGTTCCCCATGAGTTTCCGGGTTTTGGGATTTAGTTGCAGACTTCCGCATATTTCGAGTTGTATAGGCTGAGTGGCCTTGCATACAGTTGTTATTTCCGTATGTTCAGTTTTAATTTATTATTCCGCAAATGTTAATTTGTTATTCCGCACTGTTAGGCTTACCTAGTTGTAGGAACTAGGTGCCATCACGACATGTTTCATGGAGGGTGAACTGGGGTCGTGACAATTCAGTAGCTTCAAACTCAACAATGGTGGGTCTCTTTATAGACACACAAAAATTATAAAGAAAGAAGGTAGAGCAATAGATTTGGTTGACCCTCTTAATGAAGATCGATCTTGCAGAGAAGAAGTAGATCCATTCAAGTCCACTACCAAGTGAGCTTGCAAAAATGAAGCCGAATGTTTTTAACATTCTGTACTTTAAATGAGAAGGCAAATAGCTAATGGGTGGGTCGGGTAAATAGTTTGGGTTGTATAGGTAGGAAAAGTAAATAATTTAGGCTTGGGTATTAAAGGATAAATAGTTTGGGCTTATTGGGTATAAAGTGAGATTTCCCCCTTTTATTTATTACCTGCACAGCCCAGTCTTTACACTGTAGCTCAAGTTTTTAAAAATGAACTGTTTCGTATATATACGAAAATTTAAACTTATTTACCAGTTTATCTAAGTTTTACTATTTACAGAAAGTAACTAAATTTTTTTACAAAATATATACAAATTTGGTTAAAATATACAATATATCTAAAACTTGAATATAGTTTTTTGTATCTAGAATCCGCTCAAAAACTACAATTTACATATAATTTATATACAACATGTATAAAATTATGTTAGTTGTATATACTTTGTATGTCGCTTTTACACCCGAAATACAAAGTATATACAATTTGTTTATGCCTTCTTCTTCGAGTTTCAATATGAAATTCTAAATAAAACCACCTCGAATCTTCATCAAATTCTCCCAAAATTGAGATATAAACTCGAAAAAATATTTACTATCATTTGCAAAAATACCTAATCCAAACAAATAATAATTTTGCAAAATTTGATTTTCGAGTTCAAAGCTTCGAAACTTTTTAATTGCTGTCAATGGAATTTTTAATGAATTAATATCGATATATGACCGCTTTACTCTACCGGACTAGAAGTTGGCTTCAAGAATCCTTTGAACTCTAACGACAAAGATACTAAGGCCAAGTCTTCTTTGGCCTACCTCTACCCCTCCTCTCACCTCCTAAGGCCAACCTCTCACAACTCCTGACAGGGGCATCTGCGCTTCTCCTCTTAANTTTTCGACTGGCCAACACTCTGCCCCCATACAACATTAGCGGTCTAACCACTACCTTGTAGAACTTACCCTTAAGTCTCATCGGCACATTCTTATCACACAAGACACCGGAAGTGAGCCTCCACTTCATCCACCCTGCTCCGATACGGTGTGCGACATCCTCATCTATCTCCCCATCCTTCTGAATTATAGATCCCAGATACTTGAAACTCTCTCTCCTAGAAATGACATATATGAAAATAATATTTTATGTTCTTCATTCAACATTACACTATTACATTAAGATAGTATACTATTATGGCATATTGTATACTATTACAGTATACTGTTGTTGCAGTATATTGCACATTATTACAATATACTGTATAGTATGTTATATACTATAATAGTATACAGTTGCATTATAGCTATATACTCCTACAGTGTATTGTATACCGTAATGGTATATTGTTAGGTAACTGTGTTCTTCTTCGATTATTACAGTATACCGTTGCAGTATATTGTGTACTATAATAGTATATCGTTGCAATATAGCTATATAATCCTACAACATATTGTATACCGTAGCTGTATACTATTAGGTAACTGTGTTCTTTTTCGATTTTCAGTTGAATGATTCGATCTCAATCACCTCAAATCAACTTCAAATGTGATCAAATTTAGTATGAACTTCCAGAAGATACTATAAGCAATTTAATAACACCCACTTTGAATCAAACAAGAAATCTTATAAAAAAAAATGAGCTTCAAGCCAACACTAGTGGATATTCAAACACACATAAAAATTCTGATTTGGGAAGCTTACTCGAAGGTACTATAAGCCATATTTTATAGCACCCACATTGAATCACACAATAAATCTTTAAAATAAAATTTTAAGTTCAGTAGCTTCAAAATCAACAATGGTGGGTCTTCATACACACACAAAAATCATAAAGAAAGGAGGTAGAGCAATAGCTTTGGTTGACCCTCTTAATCAAGATCGATCTTGCAGAGAAGAAGTAGATCCATTCAAGTCCACTACCAAGTGAGCTTGCAAAAATGAAGTCGAATGTTTTTAACATTCTGTACTTTAAATGAGAAGGCAAATAGCTAATGGGTGGGTCGGGTAAATAGTTTGGGTTGTATAGGTAGGAAAAGTAAATAATTTAGGCTTGGGTATTAAAGGATAAATAGTTTGGGCTTATTGGGTATAAAGTGAGATTTCTCCCTTTTATTTATTACCCGCACAACCCAGTCTTTACACTGTAGCTCAAGTTTTTAAAAATGAACTTTTTCGTATATATACGAAAATTTAAACTTATTTACCAGTTTATCTAAGTTTTACTATTTACAGAAAGTAACTAAATTTTTTTACAAAATATATACAAATTTGGTTAAAATATTCAATATATCTAAAACTTGAATATAGTTTTTTGTGTCTAGAATCTGCTCAAAAACTACAATTTACATATAATTTATATACAACATGTATAAAATTATGTTAGTTGTACATACTTTATATGTCACTTCTACACCCGAAATACAAAGTATATACAATTTGTTTATGCCTTCTTCTTCGAGTTTCAATATGAAATTCTAAATAAAACCACCTCGAATCTTCATCAAATTCTCCCAAAATTGAGATATAAACTCGAAAGAATATTTACTATCATTTGCAAAAATACCCAATCCAAACAAATAATAATTTTGCAAAATTTGATTTTCGAATTCAAAGCTTCGAAGCTTTTTAATTGCTGTCAATGGAATTTTTAATGACTTATATGACTGCTTTACTCTACCGGACTAGAAGTTGGCTTCAAGAATCCTATGAACTCTGACGACGAAGATACTACCTTTGTCAAGTCCATGGGATCACCTTTGAAGTTCAATAATTCTCCAAGCGGGTATAATTCTCCGGGCAGGACTTTTTCGTAGAAGGAATTTAGGGGAGGAAGAAGAGGGAAAGATAATAGGGAAGATTAGATTCTAATATATTATTTTGTATATAATTGGTAAATTGTATATTAATTTAAAAATAAATTTTAAACTTTAATACTGAGGATAAATAAGTTTCAAAAGTTGTATAGAGAAGTAAAAATCTCTTTTAAAAAAGAGCAAACTCAATTTAGTCTTTTAGAGCAAAAATACTACCAATATTAGTTAATTCATAAAATACTGCTAATATTATCCGTTACTTATATATCAAACTTGGCCTTGAATCTTATTTTATTACAAAGTGGCTAAATACCATCCCTGCTCCTTCTGAGCCTTGTTCTCTGCTTCTCTATGCTTCTTGATGCCTTTTAATACGATCTAATTGCCAGAATTTATAAGTATATCAATAGAGCTTATTTGTTCTTTTGATTGAATAAATTAAAGGGGAAATTACCGGCTATGTCCATTTATAAGTATCTTATTATAAAACTTGGTCTATTCATAAAATATTACTAATATTAGCCAATTAGCTATTCGTAGCCAAAAAAAGTCAAATTTTTGCTTTCTTTTAAGTGGGTGTTATTAGAATAGGTTGTATACATCTTAAGGAGCTTGAATCTCAGTTTTGGGATGATTTGATGGAGTTTGAGGTGGTTTTAATTAAAAATTCGAAGTAGAAGATGGACATGAAAAAGTAATATGTGTATCACACTGTATATCATTTGTGTATCACATATGTATCATATTTGTATCAAATGTGTATCACACACACACACACACACACACACACATATATATATATATATATATACATACACACACACACACCTGCAAGTATCAATTTGTTACGGATCTCGGACGTCTCTGAGCCGTTCTAAGATGGCCGTAGCCTTTTGAGTTAGGGTATTGCCTAGTAAGCTTATTACCTCGGGCTTTAATACCCGAGCCATCCGGGCTTGCCTTGGACGACAGTCCCCGAGTGGGGGCAACCGTAGCCTTTAAGTTTGGGAACTGCCTAATAGGTTTTTGTGCCCCCGGGCTTTGATAGCCCGAGCCATCCGAACTTTCCTTGGACGACAGTCCCTGAATGGGGGTGATCTCTTGGATTCGGATAGAAGTGGCCCTTGGGCCCGATATCCGTAAGGAACAAAATATAGTAGTTTTCTAAGAGACAAAACATGTATCTGCAAGGTAGAAACTCTCTTTCATTTCTGTGTGCAACATACAAGATTGTAAATGTGTACAAGCTTCATATTCTGGTTTAAGTGGTCTATGCGGGCACGGTGCACTTGATCGTTTGGCCCTTACAATAAATCCTATCCACCAAACCCAGACTTGTTTGAGCACAAAGTTTTCTTCCTTGCTAAAATCATTATCCGAGGATGATGACCGCCAGTATTCGCGGCCAGTCATAGGGTGGGCTCGGATACTACTGATGTAATCCTCGACTCCGGTTTATGGCCGGTCTTCAATCCTAAGTTAGCACGATCCACTATTGCCTCGTTAAAAACCTTACCGGAAAATCTATTAGGGACAAAACCGGTTCAAGGGAAAAAGAGTGCAACGCGTGCTTTCAGGCCTAAAATTTGCATCATTCCTTGACCATTACTTGCAAGTGTTAGTCCAATCCGTAATACATGTAAAGGAAAGAAATAAATGGGGCCGTATATTAGCAGTAGTATCGTTTCAAGTAGGCCACATTCTAGTTGCTCGGTAATCGCTCACCGTTTAGTGCTTCGAGTTTGTACGATCCTTTGCCGGTGATCTCGATAATTCGGTACGGACCTTCCTAATTCGGTCCCAACTTTCATTCGTTTAAGTTTCGGGTATTTAGTGCCAAATTCCTCAACACCAAGTCCCCGACATTGAAATGTCGAAGCTTGGCTCTTCGATTGTAATACCTCTCGATCCGTTGCTTTTGGGCGGCCAGCCGAACGAGGGCAGCCTCTTGCCTTTCATATAAAAGTTCCAGACTCGTACTCATGGCCTCGCCGTTTGACTCTTCATTCGCATATCGGAAATTGAGGCTTAGTTCTCCTACTTCAACCGATATTAGAGCTTCGGCACCGTAGACCAACGAGAATGTGGTGGCCACGGTACTGGATTTTGAGGTCGTTCGATATGCCTATAGGACTTCGAGCAAAACTTCTTTCCATTTTCCTTTGGCGTCGGTCAACCTCTTTTTGAGGTTTTGGAGTATGGTTTTGTTCATGGACTCCGCTTTCCTATTCCCACTAGGGTGATAGGGCATTGATAGGATCCATTTGATCTTATGTTCCTCGAAAAATTTGCTCACTTTGCTGCCGATGACCTGCTTCCCACTATCGCACATGATCTCGGCCGGTATTCCAAACCGGCATATTATGTGGTCCCAAATAAAATAAATAACTTCCTTTTCCTAAACTTTCTCAAATGCCTAGGCTTCTACCCATTTATAAAAATACTCAGTCATAAATAATATAAATTGAGCCTTACCGAGTGCCCATGGTAGGGGACCAACGATGTCCATTCCCTATTTCACGTATGGCCAAGGTGATAAGACCGAGTGTAGCAGCTCCCCGGGCCGATGAATCATCAGAGCATGCCTCTGACATTGGTCGCATTTTCGCATGAAATCGTTTGCGTCCTTTTCCATGTCGATCCAGTAGTAGCCGACTCTGATTACCTTCCGGACCAGCGATTCGGCGCCCAAATGATTTTCGCAGGTGCCTTCGTGGACTTCCCTCAAAACATACTCGGTATCTCCCGGTCCTAGACATATGGCGAGTGGGCCATCGAATGTTCTCCTGAATAGGGTACCGTCTTCGGACAAGCTAAACTGGGCCGCCTTTGTACGCATAGCTCTCGATTCTTTATGATCCGAGGGTAATTTTCTGGTCTTCAGGTAGTCAATATATTTGTTTCTCCAGTCCCAGGTTAAGCTTGTCGAGTTTATCTCGGCATGGCCTTCTTCCACTACCGATTTCATGAGTTGTATGACCGTCCCCGAGCTGAATTCATTGTCATCAACCGACGATCCCAAATTAGCAAGAACGTCGGCTTCGATGTTCTGATCTCGAGGTACATGCTGCAGATTCCACTCCTTGAACCGATGTAGGTTACCTGCAGTTTATCCAGGTATCTATGCATTCGCTCTTCCCGGACTTCGAACGTCCCATTGACTTGGTTCACCACAAGGAGGGAGTCGCATTTAGCTTTGATCACATCTGCCCCTGGGCTTTTAGCCAGTTCGAGACCTACAATCATGGCCTCATACTCGGCCTCGTTGTTAGTCAATTTTACAGTCCTAATAGATTGTCTAACTACATTACATGCCGACGGCTTCAACATGATGCCAAGTATGTACCCTTTTCCGTTCGAGGCACCGTCCGTAATGAGGGTCCGAATTCCCAAGGAAGTCCCCGAGTTCAACAACTCATTATCGACCTCGGGTATCAGGGCCGGTGTGAAGTCGATCACAAAGTCTGCAAAATTTGATATTTGATCACAGTTCGGGGTCGATATTCGATATCGTGCCTACTAATTTCCACGTCCCATTTGGCCAATTGTCCTGAGAGCTCGGGTTTATGCATTACGTTTCTTAAAGGGTAAGTAGTCACGACACATATGGGATGGCATTGAAATACAGTTGCAGTTTCCTAGAGGCGCTTAGCAAAGCGAGCCCCAATTTTTCTAAGTAAGGATACCTAGTTTCGGCCTCACCTAGAGTTCTACTAACATAATAGATAGGAAATTGCGTACCTTCTTCTTCCTAGACCAGGACTCCACTTACCGCTACCTCGGATACCGCTAAGCATAGGTATGCAAAGGTGGGCTCAAGAGGCATCGCTTGAGTTCCTCCAAGGCTTGTTGGCAGTTCGGGGTCCATGAGAAGTTATTCTTCTTCTTCAACAGTGAGAAGAACCGATGGCTCTTGTCGGAGGACCTCGAGATGAATCGACCCAAAGCATCCGGTTAACCTTTGTATGGCCTTGAAGTTTTCCACTGCGGTAATTTCCTCTATGGCCTTGGTTTTATAAGAATTGATCTCGATCCCCCAGTTCGACACCATGAATCCGAGAAATTTTTCGGATCTGACTCCGAATGCATATTTTTCTGCGTTTAGCTTCATATTGTATTTGTCCAATATGTTGAAGGTTTCCTGTAAATGCTTCAAATAGTCCTCTGCTCGTAGGGACTTAACCAACATATCGTCAATATAAACGTCCATTAATTTTCCTATATGTTCTTCGAACATCCGATTTACTAGGCGTTGGTAAGTGGCACCGTCGTTTTTTATTCCAAATGGCATTACATTATAGCCGTAGGTACCGTACTTAGTGATGAAGGACATTTTTTCTTGATCGCCCGGGTCCATTCGAATTTGGTTATACCCGAAATAGGCATCGAGAAAACTAAGGATCTCGTGGCCGGTCGTCGCGTCGATCATGCGATCGATGTTGGGCAAAGGGAGAGTCCTTGGGACATGCCTTATTCAAATCTTTATAGTCTACACACATTCTTAATTTATTCCCCTTTTTAGGGACTACCACTACGTTTGCTAACCAATCCAAGTACTTAACCTCCTGAATGGACCCTATTTTAAGGAGTTTAGATACCTTGTCTTTGATGAATGCATGCTTGACTTTGGATTGAGGTCTCCTTTTTTGTTTGACTGGATGGAACTTCGGTCCAAGCTCAGATTGTGAGTGGTTATTTCTTGGGGAATCCCTGTCACATCAAGGTGAGACCAAGCGAAACAATCTACATTAGCTATAAGGAATTTAATGAGTTTTTTCCTGAGCTCGGGACTTAACCTCGTGCCCAGGTACACCTTACGGTCGGGCAAATACACGATCAATATGACTTGCTCTAGTTCTTTGACCGTTGATTTGGTGGCGTCGGAGTCATTGGAGGCTATAAAAGACCATATGAGCCTCGCTTCACGCTTCTTGTCATCAATGGAAGTCACGTGCACCTTCACCCGGATATCATCATTCCTAATCTTGTCCATCCTAGTGTGCCCGCACATCCACCTCAACATCCTCATTTCTGCTACTTTCATCTTCTGGATATGTGAGTTCTTAATAAGCCAACACTCAGCCCCATGCATCATGGCCGGTCTAATCACCGCTTTATAGAACTTACCTTTGAGTATCGGTGGCACTGTCTTATCACACAGGACTCCAGATGCTAAACTCCACTTCATCCATCCTACCCCAATACGGTGCGTGACATCCTCGTCGATCTCCCCTCCCCCATGGATCACCGACCCAAGGTACTTGAATCTGCCTCTACTTTGGATGACATGTGATTCAAGCCTCACATCCATGTCCACTTCTCCCGGCTCAGCGGGAGCAAATCAAGAAAAATAAATGAAAAATTGAAAGCTGGTCGGGAAGAAGAACACCAGAAATATGATGAATCATTTAAGTCTGCTACTGAGGGGGAAGAAACTATTTCTTCTAGATAGAGCAGGTAACATCTGGCCCTAAGGATATTCCTGAAAATATATCTGAGGTTGCTACAAATCCGGAAACTACGTTTGTTCTGGTAGGAATTGTGGCTGGTGTTGAAACAATTGAGTCTGGGAAAATTGGTGGTAAAAATGAAAAGAGAAAAGAAAAGGAGAGTGAGGGTGCCCGAAGTACTGTGAGGAGAATGGGAAAAGGAGTGGCTAAATCTTCGCCCACTCCTGTTCGCTTAACTAAAGAATCACGTGCTATGGTAGTTTGGAGTGAGGAATCTACTAGAGAAGGAGAGAGTGTGAGAGAAACAAGGGGAAGTGGGTCTAGAGAAGCTGCTGAGGGGTTGGTTCGATTAGGGAAAGATGCTTAAGAACCCGTTCCATCTGAGCAGGAAACCCTTGCAGACCTACTGAGAAAGGTATCTGACAGTTACAATCCTAAAAGAAAAAGGAGTTTAGGATTCAAAGTCCCTGGTACTGCTAGGGCAAAAAAAAGGCTGCTTTGTCTATCCCTGTAGAGACTCCTCTTACAAGAGGAAGAGCTACAAGAAGTCAGAAGAAGCAAAGTGAGGCTGAACTGGAAAAGGCCTTAGAAGAAAGTAAGAATAAAGTTGCTGCTAAGGGAAAGAAGAAGGTGGTTAAGCCTGTTGGGGCACTCGAAATTGATGAGATGGACCTGGTCCTTCGGGATAAAGAGGAGACAGAAGAAATGGAGGTTGTGACTCCAAAGGCCAAGAAAGTCAAGACTTCCACAAAGAAGTCTATTTCAAAAACAAAGTCTTCTAAGCCATCTACTTTGGCTAAAAGAACCAGGTCTGCATTAAAATCAAGAAAAGTGAAAATTATGGAGGAAGAAGAATGGAGTGGAAAAGAAGAAGAATCTGATGCTGAGAAGGACAAGATGGTTAAGTTTGGGAAGAGAACCATCTTGAAAGGTAGACTCCTTACGGACTTGGAGGAGGAAGGGATGTTAATGCTCTTTGCACGAAAACTCTTCGTTGCCCCTCTTTGCTTGGAAACACGAAGAGTTTTCGTGCAAAGATAAGTGAGCGGGTATGAGCGATTTTTGCCCGTTTGAATACTCCGTGTGAAGCATTTTTGAAAGATTTGACCGCACCCTGCTTCTGAGGTTGCCTACATATCCTTGGCTAAAAAGGAATCAGGTCAGTGTAGTTCGGGGATGTCTGGTAGCTGGGACTACCATGAAGCTGTGATTTCACTGTTGCTGCTGCTGCTACTACTGCTTACTGAACCTCCTTATTACACCATGTCAAAATAAAGAGAAGTTAGACTAAGCTATGATCTATGAATTACAAAAATCCTATCTAGATCTTCAACTTGCTCTTGTGTTGCCTTGAACTTGTATTCTTCCGATGGAATTCTTGCGTTGTTGCCTTGAATTGTGATCGGAGATGTTTTACCATTCCTTCGAGTAATGCTTCACTGCTGAAATTTGAAATATATGCCTCCATTCTCCAGGCAGGCTCCTGATTGCTGACGCTTGAAAAGTATTCCCTTATCCTCCAGGTGGGCTCCTGATTGCTGAAACTCGAAAGTATTCCCTTGTTCTCCAGGTGGGCTCCTGACTGCAACAAAATAAACAAACAAAGAAAATTTTCTGCTCCAGTTTGGTAACTGGGTACGGCATGTTATCAAATATTAAAATTAAAAGCTAAAATTTGAATTGCACTTCCCTTGTTCTCCAGGTGGGCGCCTGACTTCAACAAAATACACATAAAACAAAGAAAATTTTCTGCCCCAGTTTGCACTAGAAAGATTTGTGAGTTGTTAGCAAAATATAGATCACCTAAGCTATTGATGCAATGATAAGAGTAAAACTAAAGACTTGATTGGAATGTACGTCTCCTGTGAGTAAAACCAAGGACATTTGACTAGCAAATTCATCAGACTAGGTCTTCTATCTTAGAAGAAAGATTCATCAGACCAAGATTTTAGATCCTAGGAGAAAGTTTATCAGACTAGGTTACTATTTTTGTTATCTTAGGAGAAAGATTCATCAGACTAAGACATTTATCCTAGGAGAAGATTCATCAAACTAGGTTGTCTATCTTAGGAGGACAATTCATCAGACTAAGATTTAGATCCTAGGAGAAAGTTCATCAGACTAGGTCTTCTATCTTGGGAGACAGATTCATCAGACTAAGATTTAGATCCCAGGAGAAGGTTCGTCAGACTAGGTCTCTTATCTTAGGAGAGCAATGCATCAGACCAAGATTTTGATCCTAGGATAAAATTCATCAGACTAGGTTATCTATCTTAGGAGAAAGATTCATCAGACTAAGATTTTGATCCCAGGAGAAGGTTCGTCATACTAGGTCTCTTATCTTAGGAGAGTAATGCATCAGACCAAGATTTTGATCCTAGGAGAAAATTCATCAGACTAGGTTATCTATCTTAGGAGAAAGATTCATCAGACTAAGATTTTGATCCTAGGAGAAAATTCATCAGACTAGGTTATCTATCTTAGGAGAAAGATTCATCAGACTAAGATTTTGATCCTAGGAGAAAGATCATCCGACTAGGTTTTCTATCTTAGGAGAACAATTCATCAGACTAAGATTTTGATCCTAGGAGAAAGTTCATCAGACTAAGATTTCTATTTGGAGAAAAATCCATCAGACTAGGACTTTTTGTCCTAGGAAGAAAAAATGTGAAAAGCAATGGCAGCATTTTATGCACGCTAGCAAGACAGGCAAGGGCGAAGATTTGAGAAACTTCTCTTTTGTCGGCTCTCCTCTTCTTATTATTGTTAAACCAACTTTCTTGTACTGCTTTGTTCCTATTTCAAACAAAGAAAACTTGTGAGTTTAAAATGTGGTGGTTAGTTTGTGGCCTTGAACTTTGAGGCCGACTGCTTCTGCATTTGCCAAGATGACTGATTTCCACTCGAAGACCTTGCTTGTTCCCGATATCCTCTACTTGTTGCATTGCATGAACTGGCATCCCCCAACCCTTATGTCTCATATGAATCCTAAAGCACGTCTATTGCTCCTACTTCGTGTACATGATGTTCTTTCTTGATTTAACCACTGGCCTCGGCCTTGAAGTTTATTGTTCCTTCACCCGCCTTGATAACTGATTCTCACTTAGAGACCTTGCTAACCACCTCCTTTGCTACCCTTAACGCAGAAAATACCTCTGATCTGTTCACCAAGCACCCTCCATCTGATATGTACCAAACCTTTCGTTTTTTATCGAAAATACCTTTGATCCGTTCACCCCGAATCCTTCATTTGTTGCGTTGTTCATGAATTGATAAATACCAAGCCCTTGCATTTCACAAGGATCCCAAGGCATGTAGATTGTTGCCAACTCAGTGTGCCTGCTATTTTTCCTGACTTATGACGATTTGATATGCTGGCCAGATCCTGTTTTGTTCAATTGGAAAGCTGGTGGCAGATTTTGAAGTCATTTCTCACTTGTTATGACCGAATTGACTCAGGACAAGGAAGTAAACAAGACGAAAGGAACAGAGTAGAGGACAATGGAAAGAGATGATTCCTAACAAGAAAACTACAACGTAGAAACCTATCGGATGTGGGCACCGACTCTGATGACCTTGACATGCATCTGCAGCCTATTTTGTTAAGCAAATATGATGTTCAGCTCTTGTTGTACCTTTTCGCCGTGAAACTAGGCTTCAATGCTCCGCTTATCTAATTTGAATCACAATCCATTTTCGACTTGTAGTGCCCGAAGGGTTTTCACCATCAAGCCTCTCTAATTTTGGTCTTTCTCTCATCTCACTATCGCCTTATGGTGCCTGTGAAGGTTTTCACCAATAAGACTCTCTCATTTTGTTTTCTCTCAGCTTTCATCGCCTTGTGGTACCCGTGGGGCATTTATCATCAAGACTCTCTCATTCTTCATTTCCCTTGTTTGGACCGGAGTGTTTCCCCTGATATGATTCACCTCTGCTCACTTGACTTGGCATCTCTCGAAGATTGATCAGAAGGTCTTTCTTTGGACCGTAATGTGGGCTTTTGGATAGGGTTAGAAAGATAGGGTATTAAAGGCTCAAAACAATTTCATCATGGGTTCAAAATTACAACTTTTAGAATCAGATTTCCCACAACAACCACAACTTCTGCCCCAGTTTCCTTTTTGGGGACTTTTGGGACTTTTATTTCGGTGTGACTGAACCTCAGAGAGAGGCTGCCTACGTACCCTTTCGGTATCAAGTCAAACGTAGTTCAGGTTATAGAATTACTTCGTTGTTGCGGTCTTTCCTTTTCTCCCACTTTTCTTTTCTTTCTTTTCATTTCTTTCTTTTTCTTTTCTTTTCTTTTCTTTCTTTTCTTTTCTCTTCTCTTCTTTTTTTCTTTTCTTTTTTTTTTCTTCTTTTTTTCTTTTCTATTTCTTTTCTTTTCTTTTCTTTTTCTTTTCTTTTCCCCTTTTCACTGTTTTTCTCTTGTTTCTCCACTTTCTTTCTCCGCTCGGGCTTACGAGTTTTATTATTGATTCCGAAAGAGGGGTATGCAAGAAAATAACTGAGGCTCAAAGGGGTAACAAAGGATAAAGTGTTTGGATAGCAGAACAAAATGCCTTCGTCATTCCAACCTCCAAAACATGCCAAGTACAAACTACACAATTAAACAGGCTGAGAAAAACATACGTAACATCTTTTGCTTGCACCAGAATTACTAACCGTATCCACACATTTGCCTTCTACATTTGTCAATTACCCAGCACCATTGGACAACAATCTCGGTACCACGAACGGTCCCTGTAGACTTGGGGCAAAATTGCCTTTGGCTTCAAATCGATGTGGCATGATGCATTTCAACAGTATTTCTTCATGTTCCGTCTGCCCCAGTTTTACACAATTTGGGCTCGAAGTGGTCTCAAAATGCCCTTACGTATTGCCCTCGAATGTCCTTACATCTTCAACATTGTTTCATTGCTTCATTACTAAACTGACTTTTAAAACCAGGCTGAGAATTATTCGTGCATGTCATGTCACCGGAACCATTATGAAAAGAATTGTAAAAGGAGAAGAAAACTAAACAAAATGACTAGAAATGGCAGGAAACAGGAGATTGCATTAGACTGACGGTGAAAGGGTTTAAACAACAGAACAAACAGACAAACCTAGACAGCACTAAACAAGCTATTACGATAAAGTGAAAAGATAGAAGGGTTTGAGTCACAAGACAATATCCGGATTACAACCCTGAAATAACCCGGACAACAGAAATGACGACAAAATAAACCACCAAAACTCCAAGAGATGGAGCATCTTCCCAATTACCAAGCACGGCGTCTTAGCCACTGAATTTCACACCAAGATTGCTGGAATTTTCACAAGTCTTCATCACGTTGTTCTGAGCAAAATGCTTCTGGGTTTCTTCTGCCGGCTTATTCTCACGATCAATCATACCCACCATATGCGTCTCATTGTGCACAGGAGATGGATCTTCGCCAGTTTTTGTTGCATCTGGATTTTGCACGATGATGTCGCCTGCATCAATAAGCTTTTAAATTGCATTCTTCAGATTCCAACATTTCTCTATGTCGTGCCCCAGGGCACCTGAGCAGTATGCGCACTGTTGAGAAGGATCGAACTTCTTTGGAGGAGGTTTCGGCACTTTTATCTGAATCGGCTTCAACATGTCCAGTGTCCTTAATCGCTGAAACAGACTGGCGTATGATTCTCCCAACGGAGTGAAGGCTTTCTTCTTTCGTAACCTCTCATTCTTAAATGCTGGATTGGCCGAAAACCTGATCCGGGGTGTTTTTGGGATGCTCGCGGGGGTAGATGGGCATTATTTTGAGCTGGGTACTGTAATGTGCGACTTTGGGATTTTTGTGGAGAGAAATAGCATCGGGGTGGGTCCTCTAGTGCATCAGGACGATGTCGAGGCTGGAAGTGTCGATCAGGAAAACCTATCGGATCGTCTTTTCTGTTCCTTTTTCTTCCAACCAAGCTGAATGGAATGTTTTGAATGGCTTCCGAACAGCTCACGATTTTGCCTGACTTGATCCCTTCCTCTACTAGTTCCCCCATTTTTAACACATCATTGAAAGGTTTTCCCAAGGCCGGGATCAAATGACTGTAGTAGGTGGGTCCCTGGGACTGTAGAAAAAGCTTAACCATTTCTTCTTCGCTGATCGGGGGACGGACTCGAGCAGCTTGCTCCCTCCATCTGAGCCCAAACTCATTAAAGCTTTCCTCCGGCCTCTTTTCCATCTTAGATAGCGAGGAGCGGTCTGAGGTAACCCTTGATTTGCATTGAAAGTATCGGACAAAGTCTTGAGCCATGTCACCCAATGTAAGCCACTCATCGACATTTTGACGACCATGCCAGTCCAAAGCTGCCCCAGTTAGGCTTTTACTGAAATATGCCATCATCACGTCATCTTTCTCTCCAACAATCCTCATTTTGTTGCAATAGACCCTCAGGTGGGCTACCGGGTCTCCACGCCCATCATACAAGTTAAAGTTTGGTACTTTGAATCCTGCGAGCAGGCGTGCGTCATGTGGCACCATCAGTTCTTTGCAAGTCATGCTACCCTGGCCTCCCACTCTTCGCTTGTCCCTTAAGGACTGTTCTGTGCTTTTCAACTTCCTGGGTACCTCATCTCGCCCTTCTCTTTCCGTAACCCTTGCATTTCTAGCATGAAACTACTCATCCCGGGAGCTTTTCTTGTACGAATCGAGGACCTTGCGGACAACCTCTGGGGATGATATTGGGCATTACGAGCTTTGAATGGGTGTTCATTATTTGGGGTAATGGATATGACAGGAGGGCAATTTTGGGGAGAAGCGACTGAAGGATGAGCGATGGAGCTACTAGGGTAGTTGGGACGAGTGTGATAAGCGGGTGTATCTGGAGAATATGGAGGATCATTTGGTATTGTGTTGGGAGTTCGGGTAAGGGTAGCGTCCGGGAAAATTGGTAGTGGCGGGGGTGGCGCCTTTCCAGTCATCCAGGCTTGATACATGTTTGTCATGTGTTTTCTCGGCATCCGCACCTCTCCAACCAACCCATTATCCCGTTCAACCAACTGTTGTCGAGCACCAGTATCAACCAACTCAGTTCTCTTGTTGTTTTCCATTGCCTTTTGTCCTTGTGTTGTAAAGAAAAGTTACCACTTTCAAACCACAAACCAACCACCTTTTCTGGAATGACATGACAAAATGAAACCATCACGTTAGCGTTAGGGCATTTAACATATTGGTACCCGCACATTTGGGAAGTGGATGCACCTAGGCAGTTAACAGTTCCTATTATGCTTTTGATCAGTCGCATGCGTCATCCCGGCCTTTGCATTTTCCTTTATTTGCCATGCCTTTCCTCTCATTCTTTTGCTTTTCTCTCTTATTTTTCCCTCTTTCCTTCTTTTCCTTTTGCCTTGGTTTTTCCTTGTTCCTATTCGCTCCTGTCCTCAAAATTGTTTTTCCGCTATTTTCTTTCCTTTGCTCCCTTTTTATTTTCTCTTGTTTGCTTTTGTTTGGTTTCCTATTTTCTTTTTGTTTTTTTCCTTTTTCCCTCTTTTGTTTCCTTTCCTTTCTTGTTTTTCACCTCTTTCCTTTCATTCTTTTCTCGTTTTTTCCTTTTTATTTTTTATTTTGTTACGGTCGAATCCTATGGAGATTGCCTACGTATCCCGATCCCGCGTGAATCAGACCAAGCGTAGTTCTTGCAGAGTAAATGTAAAGTAGAAGCAAAATATTTATGGAATTTTCAATTTTATTGATAGCAAATTCGTCTATTACAAAGACTCAAAACTGACAGATTAAACAACTAACAGACTCTAATGCAGAAAAGAACTACGAACTCCACCATCCCTATTCTAGTTCAAACAAAAATACAGACTCAATCAACTGACTGACTTTTAACGAAAAGGAAATACATACTTCAGTAGAAAAGGAAATATAGACTCAAATGCCAAACTCTAGTAGAAAAGGAAATACAGACTCAAAGGACAATCATGAATACATTAAAGCTCCTGGTACCCGCGGGACATCGTTCGGTCTCGCCGCGTGCCTATATGCAAGTTCCCCTTGAAGTCTGTCCAGGTCACTCATTATCTACTTCACAAATATCATCACCGATGCAAAGAAGGTGGTACGAGTCATGTTCTCGCACATTTGGCATTTCCTAGTAATGGAGTGAGCAACGGTTAAGATTCTCTCTCTGATTCTGCCTTTTTCTTGAAGCAACCCGCCTATCTGTTGGGCCCTAGCCTCCAAAGTTTGCTCGGCTACCTGGTTTTGTTCCTGGAGTTGTTGCAAGTCCCTTTCTAATTGTGCTAATGCCGTGTAGCAATGCTCTCTTTCAACTTTGAATTCTTTTGCCTGTTTGATCATTCTGTTCTCCGTGGCAATGACCTTTTTCTTTAATCCCGTGACCTCATCATCGTATTCTTCGTTCAACTGCTTAACCATGCGGGACCGTTCTTCCGCATTTTTAGCCAATTGTTTTCGAACCCCAGCTAATTCCCTTTCTGCTTTGTTGAGATCAAAACTGTAGTCATTCACTTTTTGCCTTAGATTTTCTAAAAGCTTTGCATCTTTGCCACTCCTGACGAGATTTTCGGCCGCTATCTTCATCTTTTGGATCTGGGCCCGTAAGGCTTCATTCTCTTTGGCCAATTTCTTCCTCTCACCCTCATCAGCCGCGGCATGCACGCTGCTTTCAAACTGGAGGTCTTGGACCTGTTTTTCCAATGCTCCTATGCGGGCCCTGTATTCATTTTCTTTAGCTAACCAAGCCCACTCTTTCTATGATGATTCAGCAAAATCTTGGAGGTGAGGTCTTTTAGTCGGCCTCCCAAATGCAACTTCCCTTCTATACCAAGCATGGTACTCAGGTGACACTTCTCCTTTAGATCAATCCCGTACACAAATATTCGCTACCAAGTATTGACATTCGCTCCAAACCTGGCGAACCCTTGCTTCAGGAAACTGTCCATCAGGACCAATCTCAACCACTTGGATGCTAAGATCGTCGTCTTTCGGCACTATCTGGCATCTCCCGAGTTGCCTTAAAACCCGATACAGAGCATAAGGCTGAATGCTCTTAAGACCCATCAAAAGGAAGTGCGGCCCCGTTGCTGGCATATATATGATTTCATCAACAAGCAACCATCCAAACGTCCACTCTATTTGACTAGCAGTGAGGGACCAAAAGTATGATGTCCAGCCCGTGAATCCCTCGGGCAAGCTGACCCCCTTAATCCTTGTGTAAAACTCCTCTATACATGTTTTCTTTGTGGACCCATAACTCAGGAACTGAGGACGATGGAACAGGTGTTCGGTCATCCACATTTGCAACAATAGATTGCACCCCTCGAAGAAGTCTCCCCCGGCTTTGTAGGCTGTAAGAGCGCGGAAGATTTCGGCTAATATCATGGGCGCAAGAGTGCTTTTGGCTTGAGTGAGTAGAGTGCTGACGACCCCGACTATTTTTATGTCAATGTTTCCGTCTTTCCTTGGAAATACCACAAGCCCCAGAAAAACTACCATAAAAGCAAAACGTCTGTGTTCTTCCCATTTTTGGCGGTTTCCTTTGCTACATATCTTGTTTTCCGGGTTGTTGAACCCTCCTATGTGGCCATATTTGTGATATATGAAGTGTGGAGTACAAAAGCTGTTCGCCAAATCTGCGTTGTGGACCGTCCTACTTATTTTTAGTGAGTCTAAGAATCTGTGCACAGCTACAGTTCTTGGGGCCACTAAGTACTTGTGCCTTAAAGGAACCTCATCTTTCCCGATGTAGCCGGCTATTTCTTCTAAGGTCGGGGTAAGTTCAAAGTCCGAAAAATGGAACACGTTGTGTGCCGGGTCCCAGCATGTGACCAAGGCTCTTATAATGTCTCCCCGAGGCACAATCTCCAACAAACCGGTAAGCCCTTTCAAATATTTTTGACTTCATCTTTCCCTTCTCCTCCTAGGTCGTTCCACCACAGACGCAACTCCAAAGGGATTTTATGCATGATTGAAAAAGGTTCATTTTGAGTCGTGCTCATCCTGCACATTTATTAAGGTGATTTAATCACTTATTTGACCTAAAAGGAAAAAATGACACTATTTTTGTTCAAATTTCCAATTTAAAACAAAACGGCCGGTTTTGCAG